>NC_056746.1:370620724-370886083 GCF_019279795.1 Protopterus annectens | reverse complement strand
CAAAAGGAATATTTTTGAGCACGTCTTTCCACAATACAATATATATTCAAACTATGGGATCAGGTAAGTACCAGCTAGGGAATATTTTTTCCCGTTTCTGTTTTTGGTTACAGTTGATGCAGTCCTGTTGGTGCTGTTATATAACTAATGGGGGATGTGTCACTGTGGGAGACTGCTTCCCTATAAAGACTGCCACAGCCAGTGCTTATTATGCGTTGTAACAAATTCCAATATCAAAGACTTTGACATCTGCCAGCATTTCACCCTAAACCCATAAGGCGTATACTTAGCTCTTTAGCTGACTCTCTGGAGCAGAAGAGACTTTTGAGTCCTTAGCCTGATTCACCACTGTGGTATCTGGATCATTTTCCTTCACCAACCTTATCCTCAAAAAGAAAAGAGAATGCTTAGTGGATTCACTTAGTTTGACAGTGCCATTTCAGGTGAGGCTGTAAATTGATGGTTTGTTTTGTTCAAGGTACATTGGAGTTCAACAAGTTTAGATTGAGGATCTTTGAGAGTCTGTCTGGAGATGACTTATTCCTTGGGAAATAATGGAAGCACCACTGCAGTGTCCATCAGGCCTGAATGCATTGTAGGCACAAACCCTCAAGTAAGGAAGTAATGCTGTTTTTACACTGAAGCCAAAGCTCAGTAGTTACAGAAATATTTATGTACTCAAGCTGCATGAGAGCCTGAAGGTGTGGAAATTTATTGTTAAGACTTCTGGTATTGAGAAGAGCCACCTTGATATTGTCCAATTTAGGCTCGGAAATGGCTACATTGATATCTGATATGCAGGGCTGTCCATGAACCAGATACTGCTTATAAAATGGTACTGTGTGGCAGCAAAGGAAGCAGTGAAACAAGAGATGCAGGCCATTCTTGGCAAAGCAAGTTGGAGTATTAGGCAAGTCAGTGATTGTTGAATATACTTAAGATAATAAGGTAAGAAAATACTCTTTCTTAGTTTAGATGTGTAAAGACATTGCATTACATTACAAGATAAAAACAAAACACAAAACAAAAACAAGTGGTAAGCTCAGCTAAGTCCAACTAGAAAAAAAGTCTATGAGTGTTGTTTAAAATTTTATTGTTAGCGCTTTCATGCGCCAAACATATATGCACTTCTTCAGACAAAGATTCAAACAACACTACAACCATAAATGCAATCAAAGGTTAATTGGATATAATTGAAAAATAGTAATTAAGAACAATTTAAGTTCAATTAAAAATTACTGGTTTTTGGAGTTTTTCATGGTTTACTGGTTTTTGGAGTTTTTCATGGTTACTGGTTTTTGGAGTTTTTCATGGTTACTGGTTTTTGGAGTTTTTCATGGTTACTGGTTTTTGGAGTTTTTCATGGTTACTGGTTTTTGGAGTTTTTCATGCTTACTGGTTTTTGGAGTTTTTCATGGTTACTTGTTTTTGGAGTTTTTCATGCTTACTAGTTTTTGGAGTTTTACATTACAAGATAAAATAGGCCTGAAAGAAGCAAGTTGAAGTTAATATAAAATTGTGATGCTTGGGTGTTTGGGGAATGTAAATATGTATTGATCATATTATATATAAAATTAAAAGATACCTTCTGTCATTTTATAGAGGTTAATGGTTTTATTTTAAGGTATAGATAATTTCTTAAGTAAAAGACTTGGAAATCAAGAGAAAATTATGAAAACATGAAAATGGTAGTGCTTTCCTGTATTTGCAAACTAACTTTCAGATCTGAAGTAGTTTACTTCATTTGGTCTTCAACCTGTGGGATACCGGAGACTTATCTGCAATCTCACTAGCATCTGCTCTGAGCTCCAAGCTTCTCCCCTTACCCATAATACACCTCCACTACCTTGTAACCCCCAGAGCTCGTTTGCAGCGGCTTGCTGAAGCATCCTGAGCTCTGAATAGTGAGTAGGTTTTTTTCTGCTTTTATGCAGCTTTTTTCTCTAAATATTGGTATAGTGTTTAGTGTAGATCCCACTTCTCCTCCCCATTGCTAGGCATCTACTTTCTCTAACCAGGGATTATTTCTTAAAGCTTGCCCTGCATTTGGGGATCACAATCAACATATCCAAATCACTTCTAAATCTTGTCCAGGTGATAGAATACATTGGGGCAAGGATAGACACCTTACAATGCAAAATCTTCTTGACCTCTGAGATGTTACAAAACCTCAGGATGCATGTCTCTCTGATCTACCTTTTTCATCTTCCATCAGCAGAATCAGTGTTGAGGGCCTTAGATTCAATGGTGGCAAACATTACGCTTCTTCGTTGCGCTTGGTTACATATGAGAATTCTACAGTGGACACTAGCTGTACAATAGTCCCTGTTGGAACTTCCATTATCGTATCCTATGCAACTCAGTCTGTCGGTCGTCCCTTCTGTGGTGGATGTGGTCTCAGAGATCTTGGAGGGACGACCCTTTGTTTCAGCCTCTGTCCAAGCCACAGTGACCACAGATGCCTCCCAACTCGGGTGGGGGGGTCATTGTTTGGGCAGGACAGTCCAAGGCTTGTGGTCCCATGTAGAGACCAGCTTGCACATAAATGTTCTAGAGATGAGGGCGGTCCTTTTGGCGTTGCAGGCCCTTCATGCCTTTCTTCCTCTGGGAACCATTGCAATTCTGTCAGACAACATGTCATTGGTCTGGTACATCAACAAACAGGGAGGGACCAAATCTTGCCCCCCTTTATCAAGAGGCCATGAGAATGTGGGAATGGGCGATCTCCACCGGTCGTTTTCTCATGGCTATGAACATTCCGGGATGGTCCATCGTTCTAGTGGACAGGTTGTCTGACTATTCTGATGCCTTACGAGTGGTCTCTGAATCTTTCAGTAGCGGAGCAGATCTTCCTGGAGTGTGTCAGCCTTGCTGCGATCTCTTCGCATCTCCTTCCAACGTGAAGTGCAGTGAGTTTTTCACTCTGAACCCCCTGCCGGGGGGAGTCCCCCAGAGATGCTCTAGTCCATGCTTGGCCTCCCGTTCTTCTGTATGCTTACCCTCCAAGTACCTCTTATTCCAAGGTTTTTACAGAAAGCTCATCAACTGGGGAGCAAAGTGATCCTCATTGCCCCATCTTGGCCTCGCCAGGTATGGTTTCCCTTCCTTTAGTCTCACCTTCTGGCTCTACCCTGGATCTTGGATCCCATTCAGGATCTGATTTCACACCCATCAGGAGTTCCTCATCTGAAGCTGGACAGTTTGAAGCTCACAGCTTGGCTGTTCCAGTTCCTGTGATTGCTTGGTCTCCTGGATTATCCTCTTCAGTTAGGTCTAGTCTGGTGGCTGCTTATAACTCTTCAACCCGGAAGGTTTAGCTCAGCAAATGGAAACATTTTTCCTTTTGGGCTTCTCAAAGTAGTTTAGACCCCATTAACAGCTCCTATTTCTGCCATTCTTTATTTCCTAGCCAATATTTTTCAACAGTGAGCTAGTTCTTGTACTGTCAAAGTTAATTTGGCTGCCATTTCTTATTTTCATGTGTGTGAGAATTCAGCTTCATTGGCCTCCTCCAGACTGTGTAAAGCCTTTATTAAAGGGTCCTTTCTGTTACACCCCCCCACCCCACCCCCAGTCAAGGATCCTGTTCCTCCATGGGACCTTACTATGGTTCTTCAAGCTTTGGTCGCTCTGCCTTTTGAACCTGCTTGCTGCAACCACAGATCTGAAATTCTTATCTTGGAAAACATCATTCCTGGTGGCTATCACTTCTGCTAAAAGGGTTTCAGAACTGCAAGCCTTGTCCATCAAAGTTCCATATATGATTTTCCATAAAGATAGTGTTTCCCTTCAGACCAATCTGCCCTTTCTTCCAAAGGTTGCATCACAAGTTAAAATCAATCAGACCATTAGTTTACCTGTGTTCTTCCCAAATTTTGCTAACAAAATGGAATACAAACTCCACTTGTTTGATGTTCATAGACAGTTACAGTTTTATTTACACAGGACCAAAAATTTCTGCAAATCAGATCAGTTGTCTGTGTGCTTCTCTAAACCCTTTTTGGGCAAACCTGTCTCCAAGGTCACTATTACTAGGTGGATTTCCTAGTGCATCCTTCAGGTCTATAAGTATAAAGGTGCGTCTCCTCCGGGTTAGGTGAAAGCTAATTCCACTAGGTCCATGGCTACTTCTGTGGCTTTTTGGTCTACAGTCTCATTGGATGATATTTGTTCTGCAGCTACTTGGTCCTCATTCATACCTTTATTTCTCACTACATATTGGATTTGACTTCTAGACGGAGAGCATCCTTTGGTTCCGTGGTGCTCCGGAATATCCTTCCATGATGGCCACCCATGAGTTTAGTAGCTGGGGACTCTGTCCCACAGGTTGAAGACCAAATGAAGTAAACTACTTCAGATAAAGAATTTATGTACTCACCATAACGTTCCATCTGTGTAGTTCTACTTCATTTGACTTCAACCGTCCCTCCCTCCTTCCCCCTGACCTTGTCATATGAACAGCCTGCGGGTTGCAGTTGTAGGTATTTTTCAGGTCGGGTTATCAATATAAGGGTCAGCAAACTCGACCTGGGGGTGGGAAGGTAGTAGAGGTGTATTTTGGGTAAGAGGAGGAGCTCGGAGCAGATGCTACTGAGATTGCCGGCTCGGATCCGATATCCCAATGGTTGAAGACAAATGAAGTAGAACTACTCAGATAGATAGAACATTATGATGAGTACATAACTTCTTTTTGCTACCCATTAGCATCTACTTTTGGCTGAAGATAACCATAGCATCTGCTTTTGGTCGAGGGTGACCAGTTTGCATATATGGGCAGTTAATTGTAAGAGGTTTGGACAGTTTGTTGTAAGTGATCTTTTCTGTGAATCTTTGAGGTACTTTGAGTTTACCTTTTAAAGGGGCATTGACAAGACCGGTCAGGGACAATAAAAAGTACAGTACAAGTTTGAAACTGTCAGAAAAGAATAGTTATACAAGCAGTTTCCTTCCCCAGCAACCTTAGTATGTATTAAATGCATTTAATGTAATAGTGAACATTTTATGTATGGTTAGCTAGTGTTCTGTTAATGATAAAAGTAAATGTTTGCTTAAAGCATGCAAGTTGTTGTTCATATGTAGAACGGGGGCATTAGAGATAACAGATAATCTAAGTTAGTGGTTAACTTTAACTTTAGGATAAGGTATACTGGAGTGCCACCACTGGCTCCCATTTGAACGTATAGATTTCTTTTTCGGAAAGTATATATGATTTTGTTTGTTTTACTGCAAGTTAAAAGGGATGTTTGTATTTTTGGAAAGGTGTTTTGTTTATCAAGTAATCATATTGAAGCAAAATGTCTGGGAAAATGGAACATGTTCAAATAGAGATCAGAAACGCCTCCATACAATATTAGCCTGCCAGCCATTTGTGTGTAGATATAAGCTGCAGGTTGGAAACATGCTTTCAAAAGAGTTGTGTATAATGTGTGGGAAAAATTATTTTCTATGAGAATGTCTACTTTGTGAGTATTAACCTGGAATGCGCAATTGGGATTATGGGTATGAGCAAAGACAAAAAGTATTGAATTGTATTAAGAGGAGCATGATGTAAATAACTGTATTACTGGATATGCATTTGGGTAGAATGGAGCATGTGAATTTAATGAAAAAAGTATTTCTGGATGGACATTCTGTGGAATATCATGAACAAAGGAAGAGAGAAATAATACTGATTGTGAAAAGGGACCTTAATAGTGATAGAGCGAGAACAAGGAAAATAATGGTAGATTTGTGGTTGTAAGGAGTTGTTGGCAGGGGAGGAGGATTGGGCTGGCATGCATTTATATTTTGCCTAAAACTGTTGTTGTGGGAGAAATAAACTTTCTACAGGGAATATTATTTACATTTGGTGGCTGGAACCTGATTTATAGTAGTGAGGCTAAGTGGAACTAGAAATGAAAATGTAATGTTTAGGTAGTTTTCTGAAGAAGTATGTGAGAATTTATGGTATGGAAAATGTGAGCTCAGTAGCAGGAACCTTAAAATTTGCATATTATTCTGTAAGATACAGTATCTGGTCTAGAATGTATAGAAATAAAATCGCACAGGAGCATATGTATTTAATTGAAAGCTCTGAGACTCGTCTCATAACTGTATCAGATCATGTGCTTATAAAAACTGCGATAATGCAGGGTAATGATGAAAAAATGAGACATTGTAACTTTCCTACTTATCTGTTAAAAAGAAACGAATTTAAGGATTGGGCATGTGGCATGATTTGAGAGTTTATAAAGAAAGGAATTTAAGGAATGGGTGGTCGGTATGATTTGAGAGCTGTTAGGGAAGATGAAAGTTACTTCAGAAAGGATAGCTAGTGTGTAGGTTAAAATGAAAATGTACTGTAAACACATTGTAGAAATAGGAGAGTAAGAAATGTGAACAAAGTAATAGTAATTGTTTGGAGAGTCTGTCAAAGTTTAAAGTATTGCAGAAGGGGAGTCTTACAGAATGAGATGAGCAATTGCAGAGTGCTAAACGGGAAATAAGAGAATATTATGAGCAGTATGCATGATTTTAGAAAGATTGCTGATAGACAACTGTATTTTGATAAAATCTCTAGTATAGAAAAACATTTAGCTGATTGTGTTAGGCAAAAGAAGGTCAAATGAGCTGTAGTCTGAATTAGGGAGCCTATCAGAAGAAAAAAAAACAGATGTTTTGTAGATGTATTAGAGATGTTTCAGAATTAGTATGAAAATTTGTATAAAGCAGAGGAATGTGGAAGACAGTAAAAGGCATGGATGGAATAGTCATTGAAGACTTAGATGTCCTTCCGTATTGTTGTTGCAGTATTCATAACATATGGGATCTATTGCCAGGGGTAGCCCAACGTCCAACCAGTATAAAGCCTTTACATCCTCCTAGCACCATACGTCAGCCATATGCTCCCCGTGTAGGTATAGGGCATAAAGATGACTTGGGTACACACCATACTCAAAACCTTGCCACCAGTCCGAACGCTCTTTGCTGAACTGGTTTTTACCGAACCATGTACACACAAGTGCCCCATTGGAGTTGATTCTTTTTCTTCCAAGGTTCTGTCTGACAACTTACTTCCAGTCTGTTTCCCCTTTTTCAAATTTCTGCAAGGGAATTTCTCTGAACCTTCGGGTTCATGGCATCTACCATTCCCATATACTCCCCTTTGCCAAGCTTCACTTGAGGAAACTTCGGTGGTACCTAAAGACAGTTTGGCTTCAACATTGCTACCCTCTGGTATTTCCAGTTCAGTTCCCTTACTTCCTTGTCTCAAACTGTAGTTGCAGTGGTCGATTCTGCAGATCTCCCTTAATCTGGGACTGCTTTTTCTAACTCCTATACCTACTCATGAGCTGTTCACAGATGCTTCCGATTTGGGGTAGGGTTCTTCTTCCAACAATCTGAGTGTCCAGTGTTTATGGCCCCTTCATCAGAGGTCAGACCACATCAGCATAAAAGAAATGAGGGTGCTCATTCTTGCTCTTCAGGCCTTTCATTCTCTTTGTTCTACAGACCATTTAAATCTTTGTACAGACAACACTGCAGTCATGTGGTACATCAACAAACAGGGGGACACAATTTCTTCTCTTCTTTGCAGACTAGCCCTTCAGGTTTAGAATTGACTGTCTGCCCTCAGGCAATCCTTCAGTCTGCATTCTTTTAAAATGGCCACTTCATAAAGAGGTGTTTCAGGATATAGTACATTGGTGGGGTATTCCTTAAATGGATCTGTTTGCCTCCCCTCTGACCAGACAACTTCCTCGCTTTTGTTCCAGAGTCCTAAGTAGTTTAACTTGGAAGGTGGATGCTGTGTCCTTTACTTGGAAGAACATATTCCTATATGCTTACCATGTTCTTTCTCTGCTTCACAGGGTCCTGCACAGGATCAGGAAGGACTCCCCAAGAATTTTGCTGGTGATTCCCTTCTGGCCCAGATAGCACTGGTTTACCCTTCTCTTTCTCCTGACCAAGTGCAGTCTTTACAAGTTAACTCACCAGATGAATCTTCTCACACAAGAGAAGCA
Organism: Protopterus annectens; assembly: GCF_019279795.1. Taxonomy (NCBI): domain Eukaryota; kingdom Metazoa; phylum Chordata; order Ceratodontiformes; family Protopteridae; genus Protopterus; species Protopterus annectens. The sequence continues at coordinate 370,878,080 of NC_056746.1, read as the reverse complement.
GTCTGTCATTCAGCCTCGCTTGCCCACTCTTTGGTTGACACTTTGGGTGATAGGATTTTGACCCAGTTCAGGCACCACTTTTCTGAGGATGTGCTTAGGGCTCTGGACAAGGCATTACCAGAACATCCTGTATGGCTAAAAGGAAAAGATTTTCTGTTTGCTGTCTCAAGCATCAACAGAATCCCTTTTCAGTCCCTTTGGTCCTTTCTTACTTGTGTCAACTGTTCCATGCTGACTTGGCTTATATCTCTGCTTACCTGCCCTTGAATCTAACACTGGCCTCTTGTTTTGAGGTCAAACAATTCCTTAAAGGCTTCCTTTTTATCAGTAAACCTATTCCTTCCTCTTGGGATCTTAATTTTTGTCTTTGAAAAACTGACTCGGGATCCTTTTGATCCCAACTCCTCCTCTTTGCAACACTGCACCTGGAAGACTATTTTGCTGGTTGCCCTTACTTCAGCAACGAGAGTTTCTGAACTTCAGTTTCTGATGCCTATTCAATCAGTCTATTCAGCTTCCTTTTTCTTTCTGGGAAATCTGCTAATGAAAAGGTTTTTCACACCTTGGATAGACAGCTCCGGCATTATTTGGATAAGACAAAAGCTATTCACAAATCTGAGCAGCTTTTTGTTTCCTTTTAAACCAGGATATTGGATTTGGCAGTTTCTAAGTGAACCAGCTCCTTATGTTTTTCTGAGGTCATTTCTTTGTTATTCCTTTCATGGAAAACGGCTTTCTGCTTCAGTTAGAGCTCATGTACAAGGACCGTGACCTCTTCATTCTTCATGGATCTAGATACTAGATCCATCTTTGAAGCTTACCACTTGGTCCTCTGTCCACACTTTTGATAAACATTACAAGACGGATATTATTTCCTAGGACAGGATTTTCAAGGCTATCCTTCATTGGTTTGTGAGGGCCCCTCTGTGCCTTCCTTCTGCCATCCTTTTCAGTAGTAATCTCCCACATGTTATGAATACTATAACACTGTTATGGAAGGACATAGTACAGTCTTACCATAATAGCACATGTCCTCCTGTTCACAGTTGCAGTTTTCAGTCCCTCCCTCCTGACCCCTTTGTTTCTTCTAATGGGAATGCTTTGCAGGCCAAGGAGTGTTTGACTTTCTCTTCTGTTTCTTTTTCCCTCTGGATGTGCATGCTCTCGTTTCTACTGGAGTTGCTGTAGTTCTCCTGGGGCACTTCAGATGCTGATCCATTTCACTGTTGCAGTATCCTTTACAGTAGGGATCCCCTTCCAAGGGCGGCTCAATGTCTGGCCAGTATACCAAAGCCTTTAGGTTGCTTTAAGGTATGATGTATGTCACATGTATGCTCCTCATGTATAGCGTAGGGCATGAAGGTGATGTCTGGATGTACCATCCTCTGAACTTCTTTGCCACTAGTCCGAATGGCATTGTTTGATCAGTGGTCTGAATGCCCACTTTGTTGTTGGTTCATTGAGCCATTTCAGATAAGTGCCCCATTGGGGGTTTTGCTGTTATCATTTTTCCTTTTATTTGTTGCTTGTGGGGTTTCATGTCATCCAGAATGGGAAATGCCAGTGCGGGAAATGGACTCCCCATAAAGGCCATCACGAGCAGTGCTTATTTTGTCTCTGTGCTTCCCAAGACCATACGTCTTGTTCCATTTGTCAGGCTTTCATCCTAAAGACTCTTAGTCAGCTTTCTTATTTGGCCTTCTATTTAGAGAGCCAACATCTTAAGCTTTTAGCAAAAGACACTGTGGAGGGAGCTTCCCGCTGTGAGGGTCAGCTGTCTGTGAAGAATGACAAGAAGTCTAGGTCTGATTCTTCCGCTGTACCACCTCCACCATTAGTGTTTCCTGAAAAAGGTAAGATCACCCATCTCCTTTGTTGGATTCCTCCCGTGACTGCTTTGGAGGCCGGCATGGATCCGACCTTGTGCACTTCCCTGGAGGCCTTGCAGATGTCCGCTGCGGATATTCAGTGGGAACCGCGGCTGATTATTACTGAAGGACCTAGGGGTGTTCCTCAAATTTTGGTTAGGAAGTTCCGACTATGATTGTGGAATGTCGTCCAGTGTCTGAAAAAAAATGGGTCCATGTTAAATCAGCAAACGCTGATTTATTGCCCCTTTAAAAGCAAAAGCTGGCAATCTCAAAGACACGGAACAGCGATTTTTTTTTCCCCAGGGAAACAAATCGCTGTTCCACAAAAAAAAAAAAAAAAAAAAAAATCGCTGTTCTGTGTCTTCAGGATTTTCAGCTTTCACTCCTAAAGGGTCGATAAAACAGCGTTTGCCATTTTAACCATTCGTTGATTTAATATAGACCTGAAAAAACAAAGCCTTTTTCTTCTACTCCTAAGGACCCTCAGAGTGAATGGTAGAATTTCACTCAGGGTTTGCTTAATGCCCTTATGGCTTTGAAACCTCCTCAGGGTGTTTGTTCCTGCTTCACCGTGGTCCACTACTCCTCTTAAAAGGCCTAGGGAGCAGGATTCCTCAAAGGAAGAAGTGAATTCAGATGAGGAATCGCTTGCCTATTCATCACAGAGTCCCTCTCCTTTTGACTATGGTTCTGGAAAAGAGGAATCCACTAGTCCTGATACTTCCTTTGAGAAGATTTTATTCGGAGATGCAATTTCCAGGACGATGCAGTTTTTTAAATGGGATTATGCCCAGATGTCTGAAATGCAGAAGAGGTATTACGAAGTTCGGAAATGGACTCTCCCAGACCTTCTGCTGTCTCTCCTGTTTTAGTTGCTTTGTTGGATACCTTTTCTACTGCATCTCAGGCTCTGGATTCCTGGACCCCACCCCAAAAAAACCTGATAGATTTTATAACGTGCCTGAGGATTGAAAATTCCTATATGTATGTTCTTCAGCTAACCCCTCTGTAATGTCTGTGGCATTTGACAAAGCCCTCTCAGTTGTTGCCTTCTAAAAAGCTTCTTCCTCCTGATAAAGAAAGCAGGAACATCTAAAGGCTAGGTAAGAAGGTTTATACCTCTGCTACTTGGCTTTTAAGGCTGTCCATTATCAGACCCATATGTCCAGATGTATTTTGGCTGTTTTTTCTCAGACCTGTCAGGTAATTTCTTACTTTACTGATTCTGAAAGAAAGACTTGTGCTCTCTCCTTGTTGGGGACATCTTCTCAGGTGGCTCACCATTCTATTAAGTGCAGTTATTATGCAGCAGATGCTTCTTCCAGAGCTGCTGCTTTTGGTTCTGTAATGAGGAGATATTCCTGGCTACAGCTTCAACCTTTGCCTGACGATATTAAGGCTAAGTTGATGGATGGTCCTCTGGTTAACAAGCATTATATGGTGCAGCTGCTGATTTGTTTGTCTCTTCAGTTTAAGGGCAAGGATTTATGGTAACTTAAACATGTTTTTGTTTCCCCTGTGCCTACATTTAAAAGAAATTACCCTAATAAGCCTTTCTTCGTAAGGCAGTCTTGCTCCCCATCTAAGGGTAAAAAGGGGGGGGAGGCTCCTCCTGTTAAAGCTACCCAGACTCTTGTGAGACAGAAATCTCCTTTTCCTGACAAACCAGGTGCTGTCTGACTGTCCAGTTCTTCTCAGCCACATTCCTCCTTCTTCATCTACCCCTTCCAGGTTGGTTAAAGATTACTCATGGTTCCTGGATTCTTTCCATTATCTGCCTAGGATATTACATGGTGTGGAAATCTCTTCCCCCTTTCACGTGCATTTCACAGCTCCTTCAGGAACAGTTGGCTTTCTTTCCAGGGGTGCTTTGAGATCTTTTGACTCAGGAACTGTTCAAGAAGTTCCAGTTTCTCAAAAATGAAGGGGATTTACTCCAGAATGTTTTTGGTTCCCAAGAAAGAGGGTATTTGGAGACTCATTCTAGTCCTCACTCATTTAAACACCTTTCTGAAAGGCCCCTATTTTTGGATGTTGTCCCTTCAGACTTTGTTTCCTCTGCTGCTTCCTCAGACTTTTTTAGTGACTCTGGACCTCAAGAATGTTTATCTTCCCATTCCTGTCCATCCCCTTTTCAGGAGGTTTTTATGTTTCTCTGTTGCTTCCTGGCATTTTCAGTTCTCTGCTTTGCCCTTTGGCCTTTCTTCTGCCCAAGGGTATTCACCAAATGCCTCATTCCTGTCATTGCTTTTTGCAGGCTAAGGGTGGCACAGATCTTTCCCTATTTAGATGATCTCCTGCTTCAGGCCTCCTCTCCAGAGATTCTTCTGCAGCATCTTCACTTTGTCATTTCTCTTCTGAAAAGCCTGGGGTTCACTTTAAATTTCCAAAAGTCCTTCCTAACTCCTTCACAGGCATGTTTTTCTGGGTTCCAGGATCCAGACTGTTTCAGTGCTGACATCCCTGCCTTCTCCCAAGGCCTTAACTCTCATTGCCTTCTTTCATTCCTTTCTTCCTGTGACCTCAATCACAGCCAAGGAATTTCTGATAACTCTGGGATGTTCTTTGTGTTTCACTGTTGCAGTCATCACATTTGGTTTATACATGCCAGTGTAGCCCTCGGCTGGCCCGAATACCAGAGGCTTAGTATTTCTGTGTTGGTAGCTGTTGCTTCAGGACTGACATCAGGTCATCAGTAGTATAAAGTACGGCAGCCGACACCATTACATCAGTCTTTCTTGACATGGAGCCCGAAGCAGAAGCAGTACGCATGAGTGCCGGTTGGCTGCTACCTGAGTTTCGTCTTCCGAATTGAAGCTGAAGTCTTCTAAAGCTAAGTACCCCATTGGAGATCCTTTTTTCTTGCACTAACTGGTCAGAAAAAGTTAATTGTCTCACCTGTGGAAAGCAAATACCACACAGAGACTTTCATTCTTACTGCTTCACTTGCTTAGGCCCAGACCACGACGTCCCCTGCTGTCTCTTCTGTGCTTTGCTCAACCCTAGAACTATATGTCGTCAGGCCCTTATTGTAACTAGATATTTTTGCTTACAGTCCTTGAATTCCGATATCGCTTCGGTAAGCCATCCGACAGCAGATCTTCTGAAAAAACGTAAAGATAAAGACAGAGACGGACTGCACAGGTCCAAACCTACCGATGACGCTCCCATTTAAACTAGTCGTCAGTTCTCCAGTCCTCTCGCAGCCCTTGATGCCCGCTTCTGTGGATTCACAGGCCGCTACTGAGACCCTTTCGGAGTCCGGTATGCCGCAAAACTCTCCTTCAACTAAGGATCCTGCGATCGTCTCTACCTTGGATGGGCCCAGAGCCGCTGAGCAGGCACCAGCTTCCGAGGAAATCCTTTGCATTACTGATTCTCAACACAAACCGACGACTTCTTTTGTGACTACCATTCTTTCAAAAACTACCGAGTTTCTTAGGCCCAGGTTACGAGCCTTACCCAAGATACCGACGACCCAATCTCAGCCACCTGCTTCCATGCCTCAGTCTCAAATGCTTAAAATGGTGGAAGACCTTATGTTGATCAGGGGAAGCCAAACTACCCCTTCCAAAAGAAAGAGATCTGTCCAATGTAGTATTGTCTGAACAGGAGTCCGATGACTCTGATGCATCTGAGTATAAAGACATGCAACCCCTCACTGCTTATGAGGATTCTGATGCAGAGAATTCCATTCCTTCAGCCTCTCCCCAGAGGATTTTTCCTTTGGGGAAACCCTTCACACCTTAAGGGAGCATTTCCAATGGGAAAGTCAGGACTACACTGAGTCTAAAAAGAGACTCTGGGAATTCTTAGATTTTCCACAGCACAGACCCCTGGCCATCCCCCCAGTCCTGGATGTTGTGGAAGATGTTTTCCTGGAACCCAGCTTGACTCCTAACACCCTCCCTTCTGCACCCAGAAAACCAGACGGGTATTACAGAGTCCCTGACTCACACAAATTTCTTTTTAAAAATCCTACTGCTGACCCTGAGGTAATGTCTCAAGGACCTAAAGGAATTAAAGCAACCTCTGCTAAGAATCCCACCCCACCGATAGGGATTTCAGAGCACTCAACAGATGGGGTAAAAAAGTGTATGCCTCAGCTACTCTTGCTATCAGAGCACTAAATTGTCAGTTCCATATGCTAAAATTTCAGTAACATACCCTGGAACTCCTCAAACAAAAAATGTCTTCTTTTTCTACTTGTTCAGAATCTAAAGAGTTACAAGAGTTAATGCATTCTGCAAGTCAAGTAACTAGATGCAGCTTGCACTGTGGTTTTGACGCCCTAGAAGCTTCTTGCAGGGCAGCAGTCAACGGTTCTGTCCTTAGAAGGCATGCATGGCTTAAGGAACAGCCCTTGCCAGGCCATGTTAAATCTAAATTGTTGGATGCCTCCTTGCACAAAGACAACTTATTTTGCACTAAGGCAGAAGAGGTCTTAAAAAGGATAGAAGAAAAAGCAAAATCTATGCAGACCGTTGAGGATTTCTTACAGGTCCAGTGGGCATTGTCCCTCCAGGCACTGGTCCTTTCCTGCTCCCACCAGGTCAGTTCAGCCCAGACCCCAGGGAACCAGACCCCCACAGAAAGCAACCACAGGGAATGCAGAGATCTAAGCAGTGGACTACCTCCACTTCAAAACCAGAGAGTTCTAAAGCACCCCCTTATGGTAAGAACTCACAATGAGTCTCCTCCCCCACCCCCTCCCTCTGCCCACCTCCACTTACCCTTAGGAGGAAAACTGTCCTTTCATGCAAACACCTGGGCCACCATTACCAACGACTGCTGGGTTCTCAACATAGTGTCCCAGGGATACAGATTTTCTTTCCACACCCTTCCAACACCAAAAGGGTTCCCAGATCTACCTCAAAACTTGTGGGCAGAGGCGCAAAAGCAAGTCCTTTCCCTGCTCTCCATGAGGGCAGTAGAGCATGTTCCTGGAGAACAGAAAGGCCAAGGTTTCTACTCCAGACTTTTTCTGGTACCCAGGAAAGAGGGCACCTGGTGCCCCATCCTTGATTTATCCATTCTAAACACCTTCCTGGTGATCCCAAAATTCAAAATGCTCACCCTCTAGCAGCTGCTGCCCATGCTCTCCAAGGATGCTTGGCTAGCCACCCTAGACCTAAAGGAGGCCTACCTCCACATTCCTATCAGGGAATCATGCAGGAAATATCTCCATTTCAGGGCAGGATCTCAGCACTTTCAATTCTCTGTGGTTCCCTTTGGCTTATCTACTGCTCCCAGAGTTTTCACAAAATGTCTGGCTCTGGCCATTGCCTTGTGCAGACGAAGGAATATCCAGATTTAACGATACTTAGATGACTGCCTAATTCAGGCAGACACCCAGGAAAAGCTGCTCAAGCACCTGGCCTTTGTGAAGTCCCCACTAACCTCCCCAGGGTACACAGTCAACGAAAAGAAATCCAAACAGGTACTCACCCAAAGGATTATATTCCTGGGAGCAAGCCTGGACACAGCATCCCAGATGGCATTCCTTACACCAGGAAAAGGAAACCTTCCTGACAGCCTACTTCTTTCAACTAGCCACCAGACCCCAACTATCCGCAAGGAAAATCCTGCAAGCTCTGGGGTTCATGGCATCTTGCATTCTACTCCTTCCATATGCCAGATTGCATACGAGGAAACTTCAGTGGTACCTAAAAAGCCTTTGGTGTCAATACTCTCGAGCTGGAGACTCTTATACCTGTAATACCTTGCCTCAGAAAAGATTTTCTTTGGTGGGCAACAGCATGGTCCCTCAAAAAAGGACTACCTTTCTCACCACCCCACGCTGCTCAGACCCTCACCGCAGATGCATCAGATTATGCCTGGGGTGCACACCTGGATGGCAGGTGCGCATACAGGGCCAATGAAGTCCACAGCAAATCCATCTGCACATCAGCCAAAAAGAGATGATAGCTATCCAGCACGCCTTGATAGCTTTCAAGCCCCTTCTCTCCCCAGAGGCTATCCTGATCAAAACAGACAACACAACTGTGATGTGGTATATCAACAAGCAGGGAAGGACTCAGTCCTACCCTCTATGCAGGCTGGCCATGACCCTTTGGCACACAGCCTCTGCCATGCAACTCCACCTGTTTGGACAATTCCTACTGGGTTCTCTCAACTCTCTGGTGGACCACTTGAGCAGAAATCTTCTGGACCCACACGTGTGGTAGCTCAACAGAAGAACCTTCGCCCTAATAACTCAGAAATGGGGCACCCCGAAGGTCGACCTCTTTGCCTCCCATACCAGCCATCAGCTCAGCAAGTTATGCACCAGGGAGCATCACTGCATGGCTTGGAATGTGGATGCCCTGTCCTTCCCCTGGATCAATCTATTGGTCTATGCCTTTCCTCCACTACCTCTAATCCACATGGTACTGCTCAAAATAAAGGAAGAAAAACCAAGGACAATTCATAGAGCTCCAGACTGGCCTCGCCAGCACTGGTATCCCTTGCTGCGCAGCCTGTTCCCTCTGCCACCTTGACATCTCCCTCAAATTCCAAACATCCTGACCCAGAGGGAAGGGGAGTTCTTGCATCCCCAATTGCAGACACTCAGTTTGGCAGCTTGGCTTATTCCCTAACCCCCCAAAAAATCTGCCAACCTCAGTAAACAGGTTCTAGATGTTATACTTGAGGCCAGATGCCCTAGCACTTGGAAGTCTTATGCTGACAAATGGAAAAGGTTCTGCACCTGGATTCAGGCTAAGGGAGCCAATACGGTACAGCCCTCCCTCCCTCTCATCCTGGATTACTTAGCTGACCTGCTACACAGTGGACTATCCTTTTCCTCTATTAAAATTCATGCCTCTGATATCTCTGCTCATTTTCCCACTGAGCAGCCACTTTTTTCACACCCTCTGATCAAACAGTTCCTAAGAGGGGCTAGCAACTTGAGGCCACCCAGAAGAGCACCAACCCCAGCTTGGGACCTTAACTTTGTGTTGGAAAAGCTCACCCCCCCTTGAACCTGCCTCATCAGCAGAGCTAACATTTCTCTCCTGGAAGACAGCTTTCCTTCTGGGCATCACTTCAGCCAGAAGGGTCTCCAAGCTGCAAGCACTCATGGCTGTGGAACCCTTCATTATCTTCCATGCAGACAGGGTATCCCTCAGGACTAACCCAAGCTTCATGCCCAAGGTGATGTCCAGTGTGGCTCTCAACCAATGCTCACCTTTTTCCCCAATTTACAGAACAAGGGGGAAAGGATCCTGCACTCTCTAGATATGCACAGACAGCTCAGATTCTATCTAGACAGGACTAAATCCTTCAGAAAGTCTGATCAATTGCTGGTTAGCTTTGCTGCAGGGGCAGAGGGCAAAGCCATCTCCAAATGAATAGCACACTGCATTCATTTCTGCTACAAAAAACACGGAAAGCCTCCCCCCAAGGGGGTCAGGACTCACTCCACCAGAGCAGCCTCCACCTCTGCAGCTTTCGTCAGAGAAGTCCCCACCAGGGACATCCTGGAGGCTGCCACCTGGACATCTGTTCACACCTTCACCAAACATTACCACCTGCATATCTTCTCCAAATCCAGGGCAGGGTTTGTCTCTGCCGTCTTGCAGGGCATCCTAGCCAGCCCCAAGTTTCCTTGACTGCCTTCACCCTTTTCCTTTGGCAATCAACCCAAATGTGATGACAGCAGCAGTGAAATATGAAGAATATAGTACAGTTGTGTACACTTACCATAAATGTAGATGTTCGAGTGTATTTACTGTTACAGTCCTGGTTTCCCTCCCCCCATCCCCCTCTTCTTTCTTCTCTTTCCTTACAAGGGACATATTGGTATTTTCTTTCTACTGGTGGGGTTCTTCCACCAGAACCTGGCTCCCACTTGGGGGCTCCTGACAGGTTAGGGCAAGAATAACTGATGTAATGGCGTCTGCTGCCTTACTTTATACTACTGACGACCTGACGTCAGTCCTGAAACGATAGCAACCGACCCAGAAATACTAAGCTGCTGGTATTCGGGCCGGCTGAGGGCTACCCTGGCAGGGATAACCCAAATGTGATGACTGCAACAGTGAATACACTCGAACATCTACATTTATGGTAAGTGTGCACAACTGTACTTTTGATGGCCTCCACCGTTCTTATGCTCCCTCTAGCGAAACACCAAATGAGAAAGCTTCAGTGATTTCTAAAGTCACTTTGTCTTCAGCACTGTCATCCTCTAGATTTCTTGGTCACTCTTCTTCCATGCCTCAAGCTGGAATTTCACTGGTGGATTTGGCAGTTCTCACTCAATCTCAGGCTTCCTTTTCAACCTCCACTCCCCTTTCAGGAGCTGTTCAGATGTCTAATGGAGGGGTTCCTTTGGCTGTCTAAAAGTGCAGAGCCTCTGGTCGCTTTAATAAAAGAAAGACCACATCAGTGTCAGAGATGAGTATTTTTCTGTTCGCTGTTAAAGCACTTCATCATTTTTTTGCTTCAGAGCTCCTCAAAGTACTTAAAGACAATACCACAGTGATCTAGTATGTCAATAAGTATGGGGGACAAGATCTTATCTCCTTTGTAGGTTAGCACTTGAAATGTGGGAGCTAACTATCCAGTATGAAGTGACACATCAGGTAGTTTACATTCCCTTAGGACAGAAGATTGTGGCAGACTGTCTGAGCAGGTCCGTGTCACAATCCCACAAGTGAATGTTTCACAATGATGCATTTCTGGGGGTTCACTTTTAAATGGCGAAATCTCGAGTTTTAAAAAAATGAACCCAAAACATCGAGATTTCGGTATCTCGACATTTAAAAGTGGGGGGGGGACAGACACCTAAAATAGTGTTTGGAGGGGGGCAAGCCCCCTTGCACCCCCCCTACTTAAATATACCAACTCTGTGATCGTGCTACAGTGAAGAGAATGGTAATGCTCCTGTTGCACTTACTATTCTCTTAACTGTTAGCGCAATCTCAGAGTTGATATATTTAAGTAGGGCGGTGTGGGGTGGTGCAGGGAAGCTTGCCCCCTGCAAACACTTTATTTTAGTTCATTTGTGTTTTTTTTTTTTTTTTCACTTTTAAATGTCGAGATACAGAAATCGCAGTGTTTTGGGTTAGTTTTTTAAAACTCAAGATTTCGGCATTTAAAAGTGGACCCGTTTCTGGACATTGTCCACCAGTGGGGTACTCCTCAAGTAGATGTGTGTTCCTCCTCCCTGAACAGACGTCCTCTTTTTTATGCTAGAGCCCCATGTCCTCTGGCCTGGAAGGTGGACGTCCTCTCTTTTTCCTGGAAGGGGGTATTTCTTTATGCCTTCCCTCCCCTTCCTCTCATTCCAAACGTTCTCCTCAAGATAAAGCAGGATGCTCACAAAATATTGCTGGGGACTCCCGTTGACCCAGTCAGCATTGATTCTCTCTTCTGCATTTAGCCAAGGCTCATCATCACAAGTTACCTCACACCGTGGACCTGCTCAAAAAAAAATAAGGGATCTCTCGTCCATCCTCACCTATCCAGTTTTCAACTGACATTTTGGGTGATAGGATTTTCTTTCCATATAGACGCCTTTTTTCTGAGGACATGATTTGGATACTGCAGGAGGCCATGAAATCCACTACTAGGAAATCCTATTTAACTAAATGGAAAAGGTTTTCTGTTTGGTGTGTTTCTCATAACCTTGATCCACTTTCTGTATATATATTCCTTTGGGTCTCAATTGTGTGTGTGAACTGCCCAATGCTGGGTTGGTATATTGTTCTGTTAAGGCCCACTTGTGAGCTATTTCTGTCTGTCTGCCTTGAGCACCCCCTTTAGCGTCTAGATTTGAGGCCAAACGGTTTTCTTAAAGGCATCCTTCACATTAGACCTCCAAGAAAGCCTCCCCCTCCACCCTGGGATCTTAATTTTTGTTTTTAAAAAATTGACTCTGGCTCCTTTTGAGGCTTCAGCTTCCTTTCAGCATTGTTCTTGGAAGACTCTTCTTTTGGCCTTACGTCTGCTAGATGGGTGTCTGAGCTTCAAGCCCTTATTACTGTTCCTCTTTTTTTAGTTTTCCGTAGGACAGGGTGTCCCTTCGTACTAATCCTTCTTGTATGCCCAAGGTGGGGAATGAGTTGTCTCTTAATCAGTCTATTAATTTGCCCGTTTGTTTTCCTTCTCTGCAGTTTGCTAGTGAGAAGGTTTTGCACACTTTGTCCATAGACAACTCAGATTTTATTTGGATAAGACCAAAGCTTTTCACAAGTCTGATCAACTTTTTATTTCCTTTCATCTTAGATGTTAGGATTGGCTGTTTCCAAGCAAACTATTTCATCTTGAATATCTAAAGACATTTATTTTTGTTGTTCTTTTCATGGCAAGAGCCTTCCTTCTGTTAAGACTCCTTCTACTAGGGCTCTGGCTTCTTCTGGTGCTTTTCTCAAGGGTTTAGATAGTAATTCTATTCTTGAAGCAGCTACCTGGGCTTCTTTGCATACATTTACCAAGCAGTATAAGTTGTATATGATATCCAGGGCTAGAGCTATTTTTTAAAGCCATTCTTTATGGGTTCCTAGAAGGCTCTGCTGGCCCTTCCTCCTCCCACTGTTTTTCCTGAGCTTTTGCACTCCCCCTGTTGTAAGGAATACTGCAACAGTGAAATGGAAGGACATAGTACAGTTGTGTAAAATTTTACCATAACAATAGATGTCCTTTTCTTCACTGTTGCAATTTTTATCCCTCCCTCCTCTCCCTGTTTCTTTTCTCTTCTGGATGTGCTTGTTACTTCTTTATTCCTTGGACTGGCATTCCTACTGGGGCTGTCATTTCTCAGGATGGTACATCTGTATATCACCTTTATGCCCTAAGCCGTGCATGGGGAGTATACGTATGACATACCGTTAATAGCCTAAAGGCTTTGGTTTACTGGCCAGACATAGGGCCTCCCTTGCCAGGCGATTCCTATTGTAAGGAATACTGCAACACTGAAGAGGAGGACATTTACTGTTATGGAAAGATTTTACACAACTGTACTTTCCTCTAGTATTTCAGTGAGTTGTCTGTGGCAGGTATGGCTTTACACATAACTCAGAGTTCACCTGTCAGTCATTTCAATCTGCCTTCCACTAAATCCACCACTCTGTACCTTAGACCAAGGGAACAAATCTTTTTTATTTTTGTTTTTAAAACATGTTTATTATATTCAGATAGTTTTAACAATGACATGACTACATATATGGTTATAAAAAAGCAAACAAACCATTGTAAGCATTTTGTATTCATGTCCTACATTATACATGCTTTCTTTCAACAATTATCACTCACTCTAAAATTACACAATTTGACCAGGTTCTGGCTTTTCTTAAATTTCACTCCTCTTCCTGAACATTATTCTGCATGTACTGTTCCTACACATTCTGTTTCTTTTGTAATTTATCCTTCCCTTTTCTAAAGATTCCACCTCCAGTTCTTTTATTTCCTTTACAAGATTTAATATTTTAATATTTCAACTACAGTTGATTTAGATTTTAATTTCCATTTTCTGGTAATTTTTTTTGTCAGCCAATAACACTAAACTTAGCAAGGCCTTACTATGTTTAAGCAGTTCAGATTCTATATCCCTGCTCAAAAGAATTATTTCCTTAGTTAAAATAATTTGCTCTTGTAACATTTCTAACAAAGAATTCTGCAGGGAGTTTTAAAATCTTCCATCTTCTGGTATTCTCAAAAAATTTTTTACGTATTACCTCCATCTTTCTCCTTTCATAGTTATTTGCTCCCATGGTTTCTCCGCTGATGTTCTTCAACTTAGAATACTTTCAAGTACTTTATAAATATGATTTTCTATATGGTTAACTTTTAAAGGCTTACATGCAAAATCATACTGTTTCTTCTTACTTTTTTGTACTTCCCCATGTTTCATCATTATGCCCTTCCACATTAATATGTAACCTTCTGCTTCTGTTATGTATGTCATCCTTAACTGCATAGCTCTAACGTATCCCTTCAAATCCAGTAGTCCTAAAGCACCTTGTTCCGTGGGGAGAAACAACTTATTCCACTTAAACAGAGCAAAAGAACACACTGTAAGCCAGTTGGTAATTCACAAAATGTTATGTTTAGCACTTTCATTAAAAACACACACTGAACTTCCTGAATAAAAGTATAACTGAATATGATGACATTTAAATATGAGACTCCATTTAAAAATCATATGACTAAAATGCGCCAGTAATATGTCACTTAACTGTTGCCCTCTTTCACTCCCAAATAGTCTTTCAACTCTTCATTAATTATGGTCCACAACTTCTTGATGAAGTATGTCTGAGCTGTATATAAAACTAAAGAGACTAAAAATATTTACACCGTTTGTATCTTATTATTCATGTCCATAATCTAGAAATTCCAGATTCTCAATTTTTGTACTATCTTTTGTTTCATTCCTCCCAATTATCCTTAGCTGCCTTTAATTCTCCATAAGAATATTCTAAAAGTAGCTGGATGTAGCAGTTTTAATCTCACACCTGCTTCGCAGCATACCCATATTGCTGGGTAAAATCGCTTTTTACCTGTGTAGTATACAGTGAATAATAATTTTCCACAAACATTCAACTGTTCCCAGTTGTTAATACTTTTCCTTCTGCTACTGCTTTGTGAGGAGCTTCTTTTTCTGCTAGTATGACTGTATCCTTACTTTCTCATGGCCAAATTTGGAGCATAAACTTGGTGTGCCTTTTCATTCAGCAAATCCTGCTGTGGAATGCTAGTCCAGTTGCTTACTTGTACTTTCATGAAGTTTAATGCTATCTATTCCTTCCCATTTGTCTTGTATAAAAGAAAGGCAGGTTTCCTCTGTGTGCTCTGTCTTCTAAATATGCTATGTTTGAAATTGTTGTTCTTGAGAAGCCTCATATTCAGCCAGTCTTTCTTTCATTTCATCTTGATTTCTGCAACTTTATCCAGCTCATCTGAATAGCTCCTTAAAGCTTCTGATGTGCTTTAGTCTATCATTTTAATGTATATATTCATCCAGTCTCCCAATTATTTTAAACACTTCAGAATGCGTTTGATTTATTTTTTCATTTAAATTATTGGAAGCCATCTCCTGTACCAAAGCTAAAACCTGAACCGTTGGTGGTGGTGTTGTTGTTGTTCAGCTGCAAGACTGTTCCCCACCAGGGATTTTGCTTCTCATTTTCTAGTGGATTCTCTCTTACTTTCTCCAGATTTCTTCTTTGCTGACCTCCAGGCAGTATAGTGACTTATCCAGTTAATGAATTTTGCCCAAATTGTTAACTTTTTACTGCCGTTTTTTTACTTCTTTTCTTTTTCACACTAGGCAAACTCTAATTAACCTGCATCTTGGAATCCCTATCAGTGAAGCAAGTCTTCAAAGGGTGTATGGGACTGTGACCTCTTAGAAAAAGGGGAGGGAAGAACCAGTGAACTGAACTATGTGTTAGAAAATCCTACTCGTATGCCATTTAAGCAAACCATTTCCACAGCTATATAATTCTTAGAGTGGAAAACTGCTCTTCTAGTGGCAGTCATGTATGCTAGGAACATGTCTGAAACCAGGAGGAAGGCAGGTTCACAAGTGTGGAAACTTGTTGCAGGCTGTGGAAACTTGTTGCAGGCTAAGCATGTGGTGGTCAGTAGCTATACTTCCTTTATTAATTTCTCCAAATCCCTTGGGTTTCTAATACAATGACTGGAATGGACCCCATTCGTAAGTCAAAGTACGATTAAAGTTCATGAAATTAGTATTGTTTCACTCTTTGAAAAGTGCCCGCAATGTGCCCAGTAATGACTCCTCCTGCAGTTCATATGGAGTTACATGTATTGGTAGCATATCTAAATAAGATTTTAGACTCTTTTTTTTTTTTTTTTTTTTTTGCACCTACTACTTTTGGAACTATTTGGGTAGCCTTCCTTTTAGGAGGCTACATTGGTGTTGATTTGTGAATAAACTTCTGACTTGTAAAGCCTTATAGCATTTACCAAAGCTTTCAGTAACCTTTCTATATTGCATTGGATTCAGCAGCATTATTTCAGTACACACAGGTCTTCAACAGGAAAAACAGTCTCAAGGCATGAGGGTAAGCAGGTGTTGATCTGTGGATGCACTTCTTTTTAGCACAGCATTTTTTAAGCATCTTTATTTAATTATTACATTTTAATCTGTAGCATGGGTTTGCATACATTAACTGAAAAGAAAACAAAGCATAATAACAGTTTTTCATTGTTATTGTCATTCACTATACATACATTTTCTTTTTAACAGTTTTTATTCACTCCATTACAATAGTTGCTCAATTCCTCCCTTCCCTTACACATCCACTGTTCCCCTGAACATTGTTCCGCCTGTATTGTTCCCACAAATTCCATATATTTCTATGAAATTTGCCACTTCTCTTTTCTAAAGATTTCACCCACCGTTCTTGTATCTCCTTTACAATATCCAGAACTCCCTTTACAATAGGAATCGATTTTGATTTCCATTTTCTAGTAATTGTTTTTAGCAACCAGTAGCATTAAACTTGTTAAGGTATTACTACATCTAAGCAATTCAGATCCTATATTCCAGCGCTGAAAATAATTTCCTTGGTTGCAACCATTTGTTACCACCAGTATTTTTGTCAAGTACTGTGTTGGGATTTTTTTTTAATCGTCCATCTCATTACGTTCCCAAAAAACATGTTCCCATTTACAACTGCATTCCCTATCACCCTTCCAGCATTTGCTGTCTATCTGAAGAAAAATCATCTAACATTTAATTGTGGTATAAAATACAATGTATATACGTCCATGCAAAAATTCTAAACTTTCTATTCTTTGGTGCATACTTGGGAGCCTTACATATTTCTTCCCATCATTGCTTTGCAAATTGCCTTTCTGTTCTCCTTTCCCAATTGTTTCTAACTTTCTCTTATTTGATTATTACACTTATCTTGCAATACGTCATATGCCATACTAATTATCCATTTTAAGAACACTTTTTGTTCTGGATTCAATTAAAAAAAACTACCACAGCTGCTCTTTCACTTAGCACTCCTCATCCCTGTCTATAATCTTGTTATTGATCCTTAATAAAGAAGGCAGGCTCTAACCTGCAGAGCAAACTTCTGCTTAACTCCCATCCCACTTTGCCTTTCACCTGCCAGGTTATTTGCTTCCATTATCTTTGTTCCTTTGCTAGTTTTTCCCAGTACAATTCAATACTGCCTTTGCCTGTTTTCTATACCTCCACTTGCAAAAACACCTATTGGTAAAAATTCCTTTTCCATTCTTGCAGTGCTTATTTCCTGGAATACTTTCTGCTACTTTATAAATATAGTACACTATATGGTTGTTTACTTAAGGACTTGCTCCGCAAATCCTAGTCTCTGTCTACCCCCCCCTCCGTTTCATCATCCTTTTCCACTTTGATTTATAATTGTCTGCTAGATCTATGTATATGAGCCTTAAAATTGAAAGTACTCCTTTATAAATAAAACAGTCTGTATGGTTTTTAATTTCCTTAAGGGCTTCCATTCAAAATCATGGTCTCTCTTTATCTCTTAAACCCCCACCCCAGTTTCATCATCATTTTTCCACTTTGATTTATAATCTTCTGCTTGATTTATATGCATAACTTTTAAAATTTACAACATCTTGCTCAAATGTTATTATTCTTTACTGTACTACTGTGTTTTAGTAGTTTTTGAAAATTGTATTGTACTTAACTTTTTTGATATTAGCTTTGTAATAATTGCATATGGAGCTTTTCTCCCTGGGCCTCCATTGAAAACAGGCTCATTTTGGCCCAGTGGACTTTCTGGTTAACAAACTGCAAATAAATAAATAAATAAAAGTGAAAGTATTCCTTCAAATCAGGTGACCCAGCACCACCTTGTTTTTTGAGGAAATTCAACTTATCCTACCTAACTGTTGCCCTCTTCCTCTACCAAATATATTTCTTCAACTCTTTATTAGTTATCCACAACTTCTGAGGTTGATAAAAATATGCCTGGCTTGAATACAAGACCGAGAGGACTAAAATCATTTTCACTGCTTGCATTTGAGCAAATCCATAATCAGGAGCTTCCAGTTTCTCATGTTTTGTACTCCCAGTGGAGCTGCAACATGAATAAGAGAGAAAAGATCTGCTTAGTTTATCAGAAAGTATGTTAGTCCTAAAGTCTTGGATAAGTAAAAAAAAAAAAGAAAAAGAAAAAAAAATACAGAAGTGTTTCTCTTATCAAGTTCTTCAGATATAATCACAAATTCAGCTTTGAATAAAAAGTTGGCAGAAGGAGATATTGTTTTTAGTGCATTTGAAAACAAAGTGTGTGAAAAGTTGTGAGTAGCATGTCGTCAATAAATAAGATCATTTAGTCACAGGCCATCATGAATAGACTGCAGAAAAAGTCTGCAGGATACATACCAATCAAGTACATATTTCTGAGTGCTGTAGACTCGGACATTAACTCCAGATATATTTAATGCTGCCATATGTTAAAATAAATGTTAAAGTTCTAGGACAAACCGCATACATGGTGGATTCCTACACACAGTCAGAGCAAACCTAACTATACCTGGCAGTCAAATTAAGCAAACTTAATGTGTGGATGCTTACCTGATAATGTAGTGATGTGATGTAAGGGTATCAGTTTGCAAGATGTGTGGAAGGTCACCTCACAACAAAATGGTTTTAGGCCTATGAGCCTATGCAGTATTCGGTGTAAAATCATAGAGAGGGATGCAAGGGAGTATATTCAGAATGACACAGTGACCTTTTGTTTCATAAACAGTATATGTTTAATGCCATAACTTGTTACATTCTTTGAAGAGGTAACAAACTACATTTCACAAGAGCATGCAAGTATGTTGCCTATCTTGTCATTTGCAAGGCAATCATCACTGATCTCCCATAATTGAAGAATTAAATAATATTAATGTATATGTTGTTAATGACGGAGACACTGGTTAATCAACAGGCCACTGGAGGTCATGGTGAGAATTGAACGTGGAAGTTTTAGTTGGTGTTACCAGTGGAGTCACGCAGGCTTGTATACTGAGACCAGTTTTTAGTGGACTGTTTTACTGAGATATAAAAGTTGGAAAATAAATTCTGGTTAGCCATACATGCTGGTGATTACAAGATGGGCAGTGCAATTACTTTATTAAAGGATGCTGAAGTTTCTCAAGATGGTCTACAGAAAATACATGTCTGTGCATTAATAATGATGTCTTCTTTTTTTAATTGATTAGTTTATTTTTGACATTGTAAATGATGCAAGTTATGATTAGAAATTAAACGTCAAATCATAAAAAAATTGCACAATCATTAATGATCTGGGGGCAACAATAGACAGCAGTTTAAGCTCTGACCAGTGCGAGGCTATCAAAACCAGGAAAACATATTTTGTAGCTCGTCTAATTCTAAAGGTGATGTCTTGTGCTTCAGCAAGATCATTGTCCTGCCTTTTTATAGTTTGTTGATTTAGCTTATTGTTGAGGGCAATGCCATGTTCTGCAACCTTCAAACAAGCCATCTGAGTTAACCTGAAAAGCTATGAGCTCTTACTAGAAAAAATGTTAGGGTTGGGTAACTTAAATTACTCAAAGGAGATTTGTGAAGACTATTCTTCTTTTAAGATATGTAGAGGTAAACTTTGTGTGGACTACAGGCCATTGTCTAATTTGACTGCTTGAAAGTCTGTGTCTGGAGCATGGACTTGGAGGGAGCTACTATCAAATGGGGCCTCTCGTACTGCAAATTACTATTAATTGATCAATACATTATTTTGCATCTTCTAGTCGTAAGAGGAGAGTTATTAACTTTCTGTAAAAAAGTTTTTGAAACATATATGGGAAGTCAAACATGTCAACAGGAGTTAAGGCAGTCAAACCTGTTGAAGGATAGAAGGTTGTAAGCTTGAATGATAAACCTGTGAGACTCCCAGTTCTTCCTGTGCCATTGTAGTTTAGTTCTTCTTTTGCAACCTGCTAAAGCTTCCTTCAGTTCCCTTTCTAATTTCTACTGTGGCAACTTCCTTTCTGTTTTCCATCTTACCCAGTGTTTAGTGTTGAATGCTACTGTATAACTTGTCAGACGTGACACCCCCATCTACCCTGTTGCTAGCTTCTCCTGTGTTTTTTTTTTTTTGTCCTTCCCATATAAGTTCATCACTAATTGTCAGTATTGCTTCTAACATTTGATGTTATGTTGTCCCTCTCGCCTTCTTTCTTACAGAATGGGTTTGGAGCCGATACTTTGCTCCGACTCAGCCACTACACTAGCTCAAAGTCTCTGACTTGGCTCGTGGCTGAACACCTCTCCCACAATGAATTGGAGTAATTCCTAGATCTCGTTTGCCGCTTGACGAGTTCGGATGCTCTCTTATTGGCCGTGGCTAGGTATTTTTTGATTACATTAAATAGCTGTTTTTTGACAAATTTCTTATTAGAGTTATTCTAGTCCTTAGTTTAGGTAGTTTACCCCTTTTGTAGGATTTTGGCATAATTCGTTTGTCGCCTGTTTGTCTGTTGCTTATTGGCCGTCTTTTTTTTCCCTGGGCCTATCCTATCCCTGTCAGTCTTGTGCTAATTGTGTATTTAACTTTAGCTCGTTTAAGTTAGAGAGTTAAAGGTAACCTGTTTTTTATTAGAGGGTTTGTGTTGTCTGTTTCCCGTCAGCTCCATTATGTCCATTTAATTTAGAGGGCCTAGCACCCATTTAACTTAGAGGGTAGATCTTTACTTCCCTGTACTGTTTTTTGTTGTGCATGTTTAGCTTCGTTTATTTGGTAAAAGTTTATTGCAGTTCACAGCATGTCTAAAGACTCTAGAGATAATGAACCCAAAGTCTCTGGGTTCAAGAAATGCCAACAATTCTCCCAAAAATGTCCATTACTGATGGGCACAGTGTGTATGTGTACTGCTTAGGTGCTTTTCACTTGCAGGAATCCGGCAGTTTTTGTCACTCCTTCAGCTCTTGAGTGTTGCATGAGAGGAAAAACAAACTGATTTTACAAGGTTTAATAAAGCCTTCTTTTGATGAGGCTTTACAATCTTCTCCTACATCTAGTCACAAGTCCAAGAGACCTTCTTCATCTTCTTCCTCCGCTTATTCAGAGCCTCCAAAGAAAATGCCTAAGTAGACTGAGAAATCTCTCTCCTTGGCTCTACTGCCTTCAGAACCGAGGGAGACCATCAGTACAGACAAATCTAGCTCTTCGGTTCCAAACACTTTGGAACCAGTAGAGAGTACTTCTCGGAGCTGGTCTGTGGAATTAGAACCAGTTTCTCCAAATTTGAGATCTCCTATTCTTCAAAGGTCTTGATTCCCCCACTGTTTCATCCAGGTCCTCTAGGAGCTTCTCTGATGCCGACATGGACAAGGTAGTGCGCAGGCTTTTGAAGTTGCCAGCGCTGGCAAAATTATTCTCTGCTCCAACCCCACCGGTCTCGGAGCCACCCAAGATGAGTACATCCACTATTCCTCCTCTGAGCCAAGTTGGATCTTCACTGTCGGAATGCCAGATACCTCCTGTGGTAGACCCTTTGATCCTGAGACCCCTTCGGGATTCTTCGGAACCGTTGCCTGTTCTGACACTTTCGGTGCCGCCTGGAGTGTCTAGGAGCCATAGTTCGCCGGTTGGTGGGGTCTTGGACCCGAGTCTCTTCGGTTCCTAGTTTGCCCCTCAGAATGTCGGAGCGGGTGAGCTCGGCTCCTGCATAGGCTTCTGAGACAATCTCCTTGGTGCTGGGGATTTCCTCCACTTCCTCGGAGCCGGGGGATGTCCTCGGAGCAGGGGGGGATCGGCCTTCGAGGTGATGAGAAGTGTGCTGTCCCCTCCTGCAGCTCTACTCAGGGATACTGGCATTCTTCCCCCTCAGGCACCGGCGTCTGCTTCAGCACCATCCTGTCCACAGGGCAGCAGAGATTCTGGGTCTCAGGAAGCCCCATCGGGAGAGCCCCACTCTTCCGAGACCTTCCCAGACTACCCGTCTGAGGAGCCGCTTCGGAAGAGGACATGCAAGAGGAAGCATGTAGACTCCCCTGATGAGTCCATCATTTCTGACACTGACCTCGAGGAAGCAGAAGGGTCCCCATGGTCACCCTCTGAAGAGATATCTCTTTGTCTGATATCCTAGAGATCCTAAAACAGAGAGGCGGCTGGAAGCCCATCAACCCTTCTGATGAGGAGTCAGTGTACCTGAAGGCTTTCTGATCTCAACCATCAGCCTCCTGGGTTTCTCCGCCTTTCGATGAGCTTATGGATTTGGTTAGTTGAAAGGTGTGGGAGTCACCAGACACTATTGAGCCAGTCCCTAGGAGGCTAAATAAGTTCCTGTCAGCTCCCTTGGATAAGGAATGTCTGTCTAAAGGCATACCCGTAGATGCTATGGTGGTGGCAGCAGCCACCAGAAAGGAACTCTGTGAGGCATCCTCATCTGTCCATCTACCGAATAAGGAACCTCGAATGATGAACAATATCAGGAAGCTTGTTGTCTCATCAGCGATTTTTCACCCTCAGATCGCTGAAGTACCTCACACACTTTGCAAGACGTCAAAGAGATCTCCTGAAGGAGTTAGGAGATGCTCTACAAGGTTCATTAGCTGTGGGAGTCTCAGAAGAAGTGACCGCCCAGCTATCCACCTTAAATTCCATAGTCAGCTCCTCCATGAGGCTGATATCATATGCTGCAGATGGTGCAAGCAGGGCAGCGGGTACTGGAGTTTCCCTGAGGAGGCACTCCTGGATGCACTTGTACAACTTTGCGGAGCCCTTCAAGTCTACCTTTACCAACACCCCCTTTTGATGGTTTCTCTCTTTTTGGACCAAAAGTCAAGGACACACATAATAGATGCGAGCAGGAAGGGAAAACTCTCTCTGCCATTGGACTGCGTTTTTCCGTACCTTCAAGACCTTATACTGAGGGCCAGAAGAGTGGAAAGATGTGGTTCAAAAGAGAGTTTTTCAAGACGCACGACGTGAGCCCTTCCCCAGGGGCAGAGGGGGAGGCAATAATGGTAGGCGTCACCCATGTGGCGGGGGGGGTCCACAAAACCAGGGTGACTGCAATTCCTTTCACGGCCGACCCCATCAGCGCTCCTGAGAGGAGGCCCAAATGCTCTTCTCTGGAGGCGGTTGGGGGGAGATTAACTTTGCACTCAGAAGCCTGGCGAAGTATCAGAAGAGACAAGTGGGTACAAAGTATAATATTCAGTGCATATTCCATTCCATTTTGCCAGCCCATTTCACAGACCAGAAAAATCCCAGATGTTCCACCCAGTCAGAGGGAACAAGCAACCACAGCAATCCAGGAGTTGCTAATCAAGAGTCATCTTAAAAGTCCCTGCAGACCAAATAGGATTGGGAATTTACTCAAGATTCTTTTGAGTCCCAAAAAGAACAGGGGACTGGAGACCCATTTTGGATCTCAGCAAGTTGAATGAATCTGTAAAAAGTCTATGTTCTGAATGGTGACACTGCAGTCTATGCTATTCTTTTTTTAGGGAAAGACAATTGGATGTACTTGGTAGACCTCCAAGATGTGTACTACGACATAAAAATGGACAGAGCACCAAGGAGTCATCTACGCTTCTGGCTGGGAGCCAGTCATTATCAGTTTCGAGCTCTGCCCTCAGAGTGTTCGCCAAACACATGGCAGTAGTAACGGCTCACTTGAGACTCCTGGGATTCCAAGTGTTTCTATACCTGGAGGACTGGCTCCTAACTGCCACCAACAACCATCTACTTCTACAGGCCAGGGACACTACACTGGAACTTTGTGTTCAGTTAGGCATAACAGTGAATTTTCAAAAGTCTGCCTTGTTGCCTTGTCAACGTATTATATTTATCGGGGTAGATCTAGACACTCTCTGTATGATGTCTTGCCTTCTGCCTGACAGAGTCTGTGTCCTCAGAGAGCAAATAGTCGACATTCTTTCCAGGAGAAAAGTAGAAGCAAAAGTAGTCCTACCACTTCTTGGAACCATGGCATCAACCATAACTCTTGTCCCCCCCTAGACATGATGTACATGAGGATCCTCCAGTGGCTTCTGTTTGCTCAATGGTCTCCTCAAGAAATTCCTATGTCCCGCAGGTAACAATAACAAATTCATGCTAGAGAGAGCTCCAGTGGTGGCTTCAGTCCGATTATGTGACGATCGGAAGATCCTTTGTTCCACAACAGCCTGTTGCTACGGTGACCACAGATGCTTCCCCGATAGGGTGTGGGGGGGGCATTATCTGGGAAGAACAGTCCAAGACACATGGCAAGAACACGAGGCTCAGTTGCACTTTGGTGTTCTAGAGATGAGAGCAGTGCTTTTGGCATTGCAAGCACTTCAGGACTCTCTTCCACTAGGAATGATTGCAATTCAGTCAGAAAACATGTCCGTAGTCTGGTACATAAGGAAGGAGGAACCAAATCATACCCCCTTTGTTGATTGCAGTTCAGTCAAGCAACATATCCGTAGTCTGGTACGTAAGCAAGGAGGAACCAAATCACACCATCTTTGTCGAGAGGTACTAAGAGTATGGCAGTGGGCAATCTCTTTCCAACGTTTTCTGGTAGCAACGCATATCCCGGGGAAATCCAATGTGATAGCCGACAAGCTTAGGGCGATTTTAATGCCTCATGAGTGGTCTGTGAAACAGAGCATAGCGGACAAGATTTTCCGAACTTGGGGCCAGCCTTGCTGCGACCTATTTGCAACCACCCTGAATACCAAATGCAGCAGCTACTTTGCCCTAATCCCCCCAGTGGGGGAGACACCGAGAGACACACTCGTCCACAATTGGCCCTCGGAACTACTGTATGCATTTCCTCCCTTTCCGCTAATTCCCAAAGTCATTCAGAAAGCCAAAGTCTTGGGAAGGAGGCTAATTCTCATTGCTCCATATTGGCCCCATCAGATTTGGTTCCCCTTCCTCTGGCCTCATCTTCAGGAGAAAGGTCGTTCTGGTTTAGCTAAACTGGTTCCTTCTGTTGATGTGGCTTAGTACTATTACATACTGAACAAGATACAAGTGTTCTCTCAATGTCTTGTGACACAGAAGGCCAAAATACTAGTCTTCTCGCCCTTCTTTTGGTAGAGTCAGTACCTGGGTGACCACGATGCAAGATAGTAATGTACTCTTGTTGCAAGGACTTTGGAACAATTACTTTTGGACCTTTCATAATGATACCTTTGTCAGACAAAATCTCATCTCTGTATGGAAAATAAGGTTGCATTTCTTGTGGTAAACTGGATTACTTTGACTGCTGTCCTTGATTGACAAAGTGAAAAGTAATCTTCGGTGCACCTCCACAGCTTTAGTTGCACTCGTCTGAAGAACTTTTAAAAACAAACAATAGAAACAGTGGTAATAAAAACAGTCACAGTCAAACTTTAGCATGGAGAGCTATAGCAACAGATAAGCCATGCTAAAGTTTGACTGTGGCTGTTTTTATTACCATTGTTTCTATTAAAAGTTTGTTTTTAAAAGTTTTTAAAAGTTCTTCAGAAGAGTGCAACTAAAGCTGTGGAGGTACACTGAAGATTGCTTTTCATATTTTTCTTGTTTCATTTGGTTACCTTTGGCAGTCTGGCAGTGTTTCAAATTGAATTGATAAAGTGGTTGAGCCTTTGTAAAACTGGATCTGTGGCTGTGTAATCTCTCAACTCAAGGTGTGTGGAAGGAAAATTTCTCAGTTCCATGACTTCAAAATCAAGGCTCTCATTCTCATGCTGATCTGTGGTGTTTCTGGACGATCTGGATAAGGTATTGGCAAGATAAAGAAGTTTGCCTTTCTTGTAGACGAGATTGAAATTGTGCTTTTGCAATCTCAGCATCATGTGTTGCAGTTGGGCTGGAGCTGGATAGATAGGCTTTCTCAAGATAGTTACTAATGGTTGGTGGTCTATTTTGATTTGGATAGGTCTACCATAAACATAATCGTGGAACTTTGAATATGCAACACAGTTGCCAAAAGCTCTTTCTTGATGTGGGCATACTGCATTTCAGTTTGGGTAAGAGTTCTCTGTGCATATAGACAGCAGGTTGATCCTCTTGTAAAATGGCTTCACCAAGACCAAATTTCAAAGCATCACAAGAAAGTATAAATGGCTTGTGAATATCCTGGTATCTGAGAGTTGGCGGACTAGCAGTTCTCTGTTTCAGGACATCAAATGATGTGTGGTGTTGCTCTAACTGACCAGGATACATATTTGTTGGCTCTCTAAGCGGTGCTGATAGTTGCCTCAAGTCTGGAATAAACTTGCCTAGGTAGTTTACCATGCCAAGAAAACGTTGCAGGGCTTGAACATTGTCTGAAGATGGCATCTCTAGAATGGCTGTTTGCTGTGAAAGGGTCTGGTCGTAGGCCTGTACTCATAAATAAATGACCAACATAAGTAACTTCTTACAGCCTGAATTTGCATTTGTGAGGACTGAGCTTAAGATTCACTTGACATGCCCTTTCCAAAACTTTTCTGATGTTTCTGTCATGCTCTGCTTCATCATAACCTCCTACTAGTATGTCGTTTACTATGATAGCAGAACGATACCCAGAAAAAAATTTGCTCCTTTGCATGTTGAAAGACTTCACTTGCAGAATTTATCCCAAATGACATTCTGAAAAATCTGTACCTGCCAAACAGAGTACTGAACGTAGTGAGAAATGAGTATTGTTTGTCGAGCTGAATTTGCCAAAATGAACTCTCTACATCTAAGACAGAAAAAATAGTGGCATTTGGCATCAAGGCTGCGACTTCTTCGACTGTGCATTGGATGATGAGGTCTTTTTAGCACTTTTTTCAAATCTTATCTTACATATTCTGGGGTCATCTGAACTTTTCATGTGAGCTACCACCATGGAAGATAACCGTTCAGTTGGAGTTTGAACTAGACAAATCACACATTGTCTGAGCATTTTTTCTAACTCTGCCTTGACTCTGTTCTGCATGGCTATTGGAACTTTTTGTGCTGCCTGATAACTGTATTGACCTCTGGATCTAACTTCATGGAGTACACAACTGGAAGTTTGATAGATTTTCTTCGAAAATATCAGCATAGGTCAAATAAAATGTACTGGCCGAAATTAGAGTAGTGGTCTTTTAAGTTAACATGATGGGCTACCTTACTAAATGAAAGCAGTCCCATTTTCAGACTGTCTTTGAGCCCTAATAATGACTGGACGTGCCTCTTGACCACATAAAATAGCAAGTCATAGCTTCTTCCAGCAGAGTAACATAAAAGCACTATTGAGCCTTCGGTTTGAATTTCTTCGCTTCCATAAGGGACAAGCTTCGCACACCTTGCCAAATTAAGCCTTTTACCATGACACACACTCACAAATGTTTCTGCAGACATAACATTGCACTTGGAACCTGCATCAGCTTTGAGCTCTGTGGGTTTGTCATTTATCCGAACCAGACCTCCCAACCATACCGAATTACTCGGTATTTACCGAGTTTTGGGGTCCAAATGAAGGGGTGCCACGATTCCCGATTGGCACCCCTTCATTTACGATTTTTTTGCTTCATTTTTTTTTATTTTTTAAAAAATCGCGCTGTCGGAGCTGACGTCATCACGTGTGGGATGACGTCAGCGCCGTCAGGGCTACCAGCCAGTCGGAATTGAGCTAAAGGAGCTCGCGTCATTATTTCCGGCTATTTCCAGCTGGCTGCGTAGTGCGAGCGGGAATACTGAGCAGCAAGAAGTTGAACCTTACCAGGCAGGCCGCAGGAACATTAATGGCAGGCAGTAATGTTGCTCATCAGTTTTTTTCCAAGTCGGGCCGGCTGCGAGCAAGTATACAGCAGCAATGGGAAATGGGAATTATAGGCAGCCGCAGCACTGCAGCAGTACCATATCAGTTTTATTTTTCCAAGCAGCAGGCAGGCATCGTGAGCAGGTAAGCATGGGACAATTATTTGTGGATAGTGTATTTATGTGTTGTGCATCTGTGCACATGTCCGCAATCCCCTTCATTGCTATTTGTTTTCTTTGGGCTCGCATTTGCACTGGTAACTTCTTATTTGAATGCATTTGGGCTCCGTAAGAAACAGATTAATTTACAAACAAAGTCTGGTGTTGGTAACTTCTCATTTAGAAATGAATTCATTTACAGTTGCCTAATAACTTATTTGAATGCACAGCATGCTTTGGGCTCCTTAAGAAAATTTCTTTACTGTTGTTTGAAGTTCCGTTTCGCTCATTGCTATTTGTGCTCGCATTGCATTCGTATTCGTAACTTCTTATTTGAATGCACTAGCAATAGCATGCTTTGGGGTCTGTATTTCTCTGTAAGAAACAAACTAATTTTCTTTACTGCTATTTGAAATAGTTTCCATACAGAGACAGTTGCATTGGTAACGTCTTATTTGAATGAACTGTCTGGCTGGCACTAGTAATGTCAATGTATTTGACTGTTGAACCGTGTGTGTAGTAGTTTACTGAGAAACAATTGTCATTGTTTAAAGTTCTGTATACTGCTCTTTGAAGTGTGTGCTTTGGGCATTGGTAACTTCTTCTTTGAATTAACTGGCAGCCGCAACACTAATAAAATCTTATTTAAAGTGTACTGAGAGACAACTAATTGCACTAGCATGCTTTGGGCTCCATAAGAAACAGATCTGTTTACAATTGCACTGGCTCTTATTCAGAAATGGAACAGATTTGTTTACAATTGCACTAATAACGTCTTATTTGAATGCACTAGCATGCTTTGGGCAGCTGGGCTCCGTAAGAAAATGTCTTTACTGCTGTTTGAAGTTCCGTTTCCTGCATTGCTATTTGTTTTTATTTGGGCTCGCATTGCACTCGTAACTTTTTGTTTGAATCCACAAGCAATATCACATGCTTTGGGGTCTGTAAGAAACAGATTTGTTTTCTTTACTGCTCTTTCAAGTACAGTTTACTCCATAGAGAGACAGTTGCATTGATGACTTCTTTGAATGAACTGTCTGGCTGACACAAACGTCAGCGTATTTAACTGTTGAACTGTGTGTAGTTTACTGAGAGAAAATTGCCACTGTTATTTGGCGTTCCATTTACTTCTCTTTGAAGTGTGTACTTTGGGCATTGGTAACTTATTTGAATTAACTGGCAGCAGTAACATCTTATTTTAAGTGTGTAGTTTACTGAGACAAACATCGTATTTGAAATGTGTAGTTTACTGAGAGACAATTAATTGCACTAGCATGCTTTGGGCTCCATAAGGAGCAGCCTTTTCTTTGGGCTGGTACATTCCTTACTGAGAAACATCTTATTTGAATTTTGTGTGTGTATGTGTATATGTAGCTCTTCAGAAAGAT
Organism: Protopterus annectens; assembly: GCF_019279795.1. Classification (NCBI taxonomy): domain Eukaryota; kingdom Metazoa; phylum Chordata; order Ceratodontiformes; family Protopteridae; genus Protopterus; species Protopterus annectens. The sequence goes on along the minus strand of NC_056746.1, from coordinate 370,848,977 downwards.
ACGTTTAGTGCTGCTTATGGTAAGTTGGTTTGTGTTAGTAATAGTAGCACAACAGGTAGAACACTTGCTTTTGATGCAGAAGGCTGTGTGGGTTCTACTTCCACAGTATGTAGATTGCTGATATTGTACTGTTATACTTTTAAAGGGGCTGGATGCTGCAGTCTTGAGAGTGTCCTTTTTGGCAGAGATGCCTAGTAACTATATGAATCTGTTATCAGTTTGCCATCTATAAGTGGCTTATTGTTTTAATGTAACATGAGCAATTTATTCAAGGGCAATGGGTACTTTATTTGTAGATGAAACAATGAATATAAAGTTAACCTCTTCATTGGTTACACATCTCTTTAATGCGAAATTATTTAGATCCGACTTTTACTTCTGTAGAGATTGTGCATGTTTACTGATACTGGTGGATTGTAGAAGTTTGAGCAGACTTTTATGATGGAAATATTCTGAACTGGGCAGTTTTGTCATTATTGGTTCATCATGCATTTTGTTTCATTGCCTGCTGGAAGAATATTCAAACAATAAATTTAAAATGCGCTGTAAGTCTAAAGAAGTGTGCTGTGTTATACAAGGAATATAATTTAATAAAGTCAGGAAGGTATATAAAAGAACCCATAGGTTTCTTTTGTGTGCAAGGGGTCTGTGATTTGAAAACAGATGAAAGGTAATCTTATTCCACTACCACTGGGCAGATGCATTTTCTTTGGATGTGGTGCAGGTATCAATGCTGTTTCAATGAATGTGAGTTTTAAGGGCAGATACATTTTAATGCTAAGTCTGCTTTCATTGTGAGACAGTATTGCTTTGTTTCTCAGAAGTCTATTAGTGTTTGTGGAACTGAAGCAGTATGCACATTAGTGTTTATGGTAAATGGGGTGAAATAGCCAGGTAATGGGACATTGGAATGGCTGTAGGGGGACTCTGGTGCCATATTTTGGTTGTCTGTTCTTCAGTTTGCATTTGAAAGTTGGTATCCCACAGGTCCACTGGAGTGGGCGGGGTTACATAATTGTGTATGCAAATTTTATGTTAATCAGCGTACAGATTTGTACCTATTTTTCATGGGCCTTGTCCAGATTTTTGATGTTTCCAGGTTGAGAGGTATGTACATGACACGTTGTAGATGGTCACTCGTCCACTTCTCCCATTTTGTATTGCAACCTTCTGAGTGGATTTGGAAGTTAAGTGTTCCTTTTTTGTGGGAATTGTCTAGTTTGATTCAGGTTTATGGTGTTCTGTGCTATCCCTTTTCATTTTTCTTTTCTTAATTTACTCACAAAGTTTAACTGGGTGAGTGACCTGGTCCTGGGCCAAATGCAAGTACAGTATGTCAAACTATATTACTGCAGTGAGATGTTACAAAAAAGAAGGAATAATTACTATACCCATTGATGAAATAAAAGTACAATAATTTGTTAGAAGAATTTTGTGAAGTTCAAACAAAACACTGCTGTTGTGAAAAAGGAGCATTGAATAGTTTTATAATACGCACTAACAAAGAAAAGTACAATGAGATAGCAGACTTTAGTTACGAAATTGAAAGTTGGAGGAAAAAGGCAAGACTGCTTTAATAAAAGGTGTTTGACTTATTTTCATTCACATTCATTTGTCATTTACATGGGTTTTCCTATTTATCAGTGCATTCATGTTCTCTTTCCCTCTTCTTTTAAACATTTTCATTCTGTTGGATTTGTTTTCTGTACCTTGTAGATTCATAGTATACCTTTATCTGTATTGCCTTCTTTTTGGCACCATTAAACTCTTTTTTAAACTAATTGAGTAAGTGAATTAGTCTTCTAAGACTGCCTTCTTTTTGGCACCATTAAACTCTTTTTTAAACTAATTGAGTAAGTGAATTAGTCTTCTAAGACTGATACTCTATGTTGAGGGCACATCCAACATACATATGAACAAGTTAGTGTAGCAAGTCTTCCAGCGTATCTTTGTAGGGGGAGGAAATGCGAGTTTTTGTGGAAAATGTATGCGTGCATGAAGAGAACATGCAAAGCTTCACACTTAATGTCAGGCTTGAATCCCTGGCCCTGCATCTTTGTGACAAAATTTGCTGCTAAGTTGCCATGCTGCCTGTTTGCCCAGTCCATGCATTTTAAGTTTTGTTTCTTAGCCATCTTCCTTTTGAAGCTATCTGTTTTCTCTTTCTCTTATTACTCTATTTGATTTTACTAGGGACCAATGCCTGCTGGCCCCCCACACCTACTTTCTTGTTTTTCTTCTTCCTGAAATCTCATACTTTTGTATTGCTTTGTACTTGTGGCTGATATTACTTTTTTATGTGCCTCCTCTTTCATTAAAGGCAGAATCCTGTTAGGCTTTGCTGTCTTTATCATTTATTTCTACTGCTCTTTTCCCAGTAATGCTGTCCTCAGTCTTGGTGGCCCAGTGTTTCTGTTCTGTCTTCAGTCTTAACTGACATATTCTCTTTCCAACATTTCTACTGTTTAATTAGCCAATAACTATAGCTCCTGACTTCTCTTTTCTCCCCATTCTACTTGTCTGGGTCTTTGCTTCCTGATTGTCAGGTGCCAGCTGTATTCTTGTAAATCGATTATATCTCCTCCTTCTTAGAGCCTGGACATAGTCTCTCTGACTTGCTTCTTTTAGGCCCAGTTTAATGTGTAGGGAAGTCCTCAGTTTCTCTTGAAATACCAAATAGCATCTTTCTCCCTGTCTCCCAGAAGTCCAGCTTGGCAGGATCTCAGACAGGGCACCTGTAACTGTTAATTTTCTGAACAAAACATGGTAGAAATGTAGTAAGCATTTTTATAGCTCTGCTGACACTTTTTAACTTTTTGCATTTTTCTGTCTTTATAACACAAACTTTCGTCTCATAAATGATGTATAGAATGAATATGTTGTACTTCGTGAAATCATGTTTGTGGATATGGTTAAATACAGCCCCCCCCCCTTTCTCTGCCTGTTGGAAGCTTAATCCCTTGTAATACTCCATCTGCAACAAAATACTATTAGCTGTGCATCTGTCTAGCTTTGTGAGTGACCTGTCACTAATGTTCTCCTTTTAGAGTGATTCTGTGCTTACTGAATGGCATTGTCTGTTTCACTTCAAGTTTCCTGTCTGGGTAGGAAGGCATAACTTCACTGTTAAAATCATTCTGGACATTCACTGTGTTGATTCATGTATACACATTGCTATGCCAGTGCCATTTGCTTGAGTGTGGTTGTGTCTTCAGGAGACAGCATGTACAGTCCTTTATCTACATGTACCTTAAACTTTCAGCTTCCATTCTCAGCTCATTTATTATAGGGTACTCACTTTTTCTTGCATCTTCTTTGCTATCTTGCTGGCACTAAGCTGTCGTTTTTTTTTTTTATTTTCAGTTTAGCTGTGAAAAGAATTTGTCAAAATGAAACACAACAATATCTCTTTGTCATGGAACACTGAAACTTGTTCCAGAACAAAAATACAGCATCTATACATTATAAAATGTTTGCACTTTTTGAAGTTCAGACAAAACAGTGTCCAGTGAAAGCCTCAAAGCTACACCATAAGGAGTCTCATCCAAACTACTTGGAACTCATTAAGCACTTCTCTGGTCATAGACTTTATCAAGACTTTATGGTTTCAGGTGATTTAGACCATGTTATACATTTTACTACTTTTCTCAATGAATATCTTACATTTTACAGAGTTTATTCTTAAGACTGCTATTTAACTATTTTTGTGAAAAAATAATTGTGTTTTAGTCAGTTTATTACAAACTTCACAGGAGCAATTGGCGAAAATTAAACTTCCTTCTGAAGCAACATGAAACTCTTCTCTTCTCCAGTTTTGCTTTTGATATGATCAGCTGTAGTTCTTAATATCAAGAGTAGATGGATCAGTGGCCATTAAAATGGAAAAAAGCACATCAGCTAGTCTACATATCACTGCAACGCACACAGAGTCACACGGCACATGCATACACAAACGCACACTCAGGTGAAATACCATGTAGCATTTCATATCCAGACTCACAAACAGGCTGTGTACATGGTCAAACAGATTATTATAACCACTTCAAGAGTGCACTTAATCTTGGGATAAGTGACAATCGGGACATAGTCACACAGACTGAGCATATATTAGGAGAAGTTGTGCTTATAGATATAGCACTCAGCTCAGTTTTAGTGGAATTATCTAAGACTTTGTTCTGAGTGTCATTGCTGACTTCAGATGGATGAGTAATCATTTTTGTCTCTGCACCTTTGAGTGATAGCAGAACATGTACTGGGACATAATAGCTGTGTCTTTGTTTCTTCCCTACAGGTGGAGTTTGTTGTGCACCCTTCTGTCCTCCCTACTGATCCGCTGGTGAAAAGTGCTATTGAGCAAGTTCGGTTCCGTATCTCCAGCTCATATACCGCTCACAGGTCAGTAGTCTCAAGTGGGAGTAAGCATTAGTGAGCAGTACAGCAGCTAGCTGCACATGTACCTGATGTAACAAAACTGAGAGACAAAAAGTTACTGGAAAAAGAGAGTGGAAAACAACTGAAACTATGCAAGGTCTCTGGAAAATGACCAATTAATTAACATGAATAAAGAGATATGGACTATGACAGAGAGAATCCTTTAAATACTGTATTATGTTGAATTATGTTAAGATACTACTTTTGCAAAAAAAGGTGCCTAAAATCCTGGGAACCAGAAATATGAGAGATTGTCAGCCCATATGTGTGTATAATAGAATGGATGGAAGATGCTACTCTCCCAGTGTAGTTATCAAGTTTTTAACTTGGTAAGTAAACTAGCTTGCTAGCTCTCTTCAGCTGCAACCCAGACCAATTAAGGTACAGTCACAAGAGATATAGCATCTGTGAAAAATAATTAAAAGTGTAGTTAATGTTTATATTACAAACGTAAATAATAGTATGCATTTAAGGATTTAGATTGCTATGAAGTGGTCACATTGTATAGGGCACCAAAGCCAAGGAAGGCAGCCAACCAGTAAACTCCAATGGTGATGACCAGTTTCTTGTATTAAAACTCTTTTAATCAAAAAACACATACAGGTTAAGCGCTTTCACCTAGTACCAATACCAGGCTTCTTCAGAGCACTTTAAATCAAACTCAGTGCGCTTAAATACTTTACAATTCGTCATGTGACCCTCCCCCAATGAACATCAAATATGTTTATTTACAGATATCTGCAAATTAGTTTAAAATTGTTCACGAATCTTACTTGTAATAAAACCACTTCTAAATCATAAGTGAGACAATCCTGAACAAAAAGTCCAGCAAAAAAACTATATAATAAAACTTGCAATGCAATATAAACGAGACTTGGTACCACATGAAATACCACTCTAGAGGCATTAAATTAAAATCAACAATAGGTCGTATGTTTGTCCAAAAATGAATATAATAACCTTACTCTTAAAACCATAGAAAATAATACAAATAATGAGTAAATAATAACATCTATTAAATCCCCTTCATAATGTAGCAGCTCTTAGTTTGAGGACGCTACTGATGTTAATATTATCGTTTAACCCCGGAGCTTTCCTGGCATCCAATTTTAGTTGCCAAAGCAACTCCCTATATTCTAATTTCGATTCCCAATTGCCACCCCTAGGGTCCAAATCCACCTGTTCCAAAACAAAAAACTTTAAAACCATATTATTACAAATTAGGGAATGCTTGTAAAAGGCATTAGTCTCTTTTCTTTTTTCTTTCATTTATTCATTATTTGTATTATTTTCTATGGTTTTAAGAGTAAGGTTATTATATTCATTTTTGGACAAACATACGACCTATTGTTGATTTTACTTTAATGCCTCTAGAGTGGTATTTCATGTGGTACCAGGTCTCGTTTGTACTGCATTGCAAGTTTTATTATATAGTTTTTTGCTGGACTTTTTGTTCAGGATTGTCTCACTTATGATTTACAAGTGGTTTTATTACAAGTAAGATTCGTTAACAATTTTAAACTAATTTGTAGATATCTGTAAATAAACATATTTGATGTTCATTGGGGGAGGGTCACATGACATATTGTAAAGTATTTAAGCGCACTGATTTTGATTTAAAGTGTTCTGAAGAAGCCTGGTATTGGTACTAGGTGAAAGCGCTTAACCTGTATGTGTTTGTTGTATTGTACGTTCCTGGATTAAAAGAGTTTTAACACAAGAAACTGGTTATCACCATTGGAGTTTACTGGTTAGCTGCCTTCCTTGGCTTTGGTGTTTTTTGCAGTATTGTGCTTCTTTTGTCCTTCACATTGTATAGGTGCATTCTATACATTTGCAAAATTTTACAAATATGTTGTCACCTGCAACAGCTACTAGCTAGAACTGGCTCAGTAAGAAGTGTATATCATATGCATCTGTAACTTTAAAGCTTTGTATTAAAGTTATAGATGTAGCTGCAAAAAATAAGAAAATATACAATTGGAAGTTTATTCATAGTTTATGCTGGTGGAGTAGCGTTTTTCATACTTTTAATTACTGCAGATATGAAGAATAGTGAGTGGGCAGATCGTGAGAGATCGTCTTTCTTTGCGAACATACATTTTTTTTTTGGTTAAAACAGTATAAATACGTGAGCAAGAGACCATTATTTTTTTTGACATTTGTTGTATAGTTGCTTGTCCTGTCATTTTACCTGTTTCATAAAATGCTTCTGACTACTACTTTTACCACAAAAGGTGTTCACTGTTGCTTAAAATAATGTCTGATTTCCAGAATTGAACTGCCACAAAGCCTGAAGGTATTATGTTAATTTGTTTAAACTGAAGTTATAAACTGCAGTGGTCCCTTTATCATGCACCATATTTATTAATCCAATAAAGATGCATCATTCTGAAATCTGTGTATCACTTGATTTGTCACAGGTATTTTTAGGTTGGTGCTGTATTGCTGTGGCAGAACTATCCTTGCCCCCCTCCCCTTGTCTGCTGACCATCTGGGCAGTTGCTGTGATCTCAGCCCATTTACCCCCACTCAGGTCAAGAGCTGGTTGCTGTGTGGCCACCATAGTACTGACCAGAAAATGAAAGTACTTGACCCCCCCCCCCTTCTGTGTGGTCATCACTGTCATACAGAACCAACAAGGAGTATCTGGACAGCAGGCCTTCTGTTGTATTAACAACTGAACAGGAATGGAAAACACTGACCTTTCTGTATGGATTGAACACAGAACCCCCAGCATTCCATGTGGTTGTCACTGCAACTTGTCTAGCAAGGAGTCTGTGGACAGTAAGATACCTAATGCCCTTAAGAGAATAGGTCTTCCTTTCAACTAGGAAACCACCACAATAGTGATGTTTTGAACACACAAGCATCCCAAGCAAAACAAACCATTAACTTAGTATTGTATTAACTGAGAGATGAGCACAGCCACTTAAGTGTACAAACTTTGTTTATGCGTTACTGCATTTTTCTTTCGACTTTGAGTCTCTTAATTTTGTTTTCTGTTTTATGTCTGTATTTTGTTGCATAGGTTAAGCTTTTGCAGCATTTTAATGTGGTATTTCATGTGTATTTAATCATGTTTAGACAGATTTTGAAGTTTGTTCAGTGAAATTGTTTTTATATTTATACCATAACCTCTGTGATGTGTAATTCCAATATTTGTTTAACTATGTTCATGGACTGTTGTGCTAAAATTTTTAAGCTATATTGCTGCTGAATTTTAAAATGGTAATTATTTTATCTATTATTATTTAACTTTGTACTGATTACCTGAGATGAAGCGGTAAAAAGGCACTCTGCATGCAAGTTGCTGTAAATTTACTAAATAAAAATAAGGACACATGACTGATGCGGGGCAAGGAGGCTTAACAGAAATTAAAAACACTTCAAAACTTTTCTGCTTGATTGACGTTCTTAGCTATATTTTTTAGCAGTTAACAGCTATTTCTGCATTTTTGTTTTAGGCTCAAAGTAGCCCAGGCTCAGGCTCAGGCGCTGGCACACCAAGCACAGGTGGAAAGTGAATGTGAAAACCTCTTCAAGGATGACTGCTCTTTTTCAGGAGAAAAAAATGAAAAATCCTCTCATCAGTCTGAAAATCGATTGACTAACAAAACAGATGAGAAGATGGGCATCACACCATTAAAAAATTATAAGCCTGCCATAGGTAAAAAAAAAAAATTACACACACACACACACACACACACGTGTGTGTGTGTGTGTGTGTGTGTATTGTTTCTGTCATGTATTCATGTAGTAATTTAGCTTATTGTATATATACAACATTTTATTCAAGCTCTGGACCGAGTCTGCTTACTACTATAATTGAGATACGTTAGAAAGGGCTTTGAAGTGTTGTGCCTTAAATCCTTTATGTTTAAACGTCATCTGTGAGTTTTAGAAAATAAGCTGTTGCCTATTATGTCTCCATTGCTGAAAAAAAATTGAGGTAGATGATATTTCTCAAATAAAAAAAAAAAAAAAGTATTTTGTTCATCGGTTCATTGGTTCATACTAGGCTAATGACCACCAGAGACTTTGCAATCCTAGCTGTGCAACCCAACTCAGTTTTGTCCCAGAGTTTCTTGGCTGCGTAAATTTGGTGGGGTGTGTTAGTAAAGAGTTAGCTAAGGGTTATGTGGTAGAGTAATGTCGGTTGGGGATTAATTTACTTATTGTCCACCTCTATCCATCAAAGACATATGGAGGTCAGGCCAGGGGTGAATTTGCAATTTCCCATCCAGTGATCAAGATCCTTTTTGAATAGGGTCAGGGATGAACTCTGCTTCACATAAGTAGGGAGTTTATTCCCTAGGGGATCTTTTGAGACACATCAGTCTTCCACCATGTTCTATTTATGTCGCAGGCAAAGTTCAGGTCCCTGGATCAAGTGGTGTGGTCCTGGTGCTGTTTCTCTTGTGGATGTGCAAGAGATCCATAAGAGGTGGATCTGAGGATGCCTCATATGCTAGGGATAGATCACCTGTTAGTAACCTGTTGGAGACTGAATACAGAGATAGGACCTTAAGGCAATCTGCATAGGACAGGGTGTTTGTACCCTGGATTCCCCTGATGAGAAACATTTGAGGATGTTCCAGTTGTTGCACGTTCCTGGCTAGGTGCATGCCAAATGGAGCATTGTACTATATGATGGGTGTGGTAAGGGCTGAACAGAGTGGTGCTATTACTTCCTTGGACTTTTTTTTTTTTAACAAAAAACATCTTTATTAAATTATCACATATGATGTAAGAAATCTATCATTTGTATAAATGAAAAATAAACATCGACACCACTTTAGATGCAAACATTATGCATCACAGACACCATTGAAACAACTGTAGTTATCCATCACTTGTAATCCAACCAGTCATTGATAGTTAAGCATATTATACAGCTCATTCATATACTGACTTCCTGTAAACGTCATTCCTTCTCTGCATATATTGTTCCCACAATTCCTGTTTTTTCCTATGTAGTTTGCTCCTTCCCTTTTCTAAAGATCCCAGTTCTAGTTGTTATATCTCTGTTGCTATATTCACTACTTCGAGTAAAGTTGGTTTAGACTTTGATTTCCATTTTCTACTAACTCTTTGTGTCCAAACATTACCACTTCACAGCTGATGACATACTGACTAAATATTTCAATTTTCCTTAGAAACTTTATTTAGGAACTGCTGTGTCCTATTGGACCCACTTTATACTCGCACAAAACTGTAACTGCTGTCCATTTATCGGTTGTTTTTTTATTGATTTATCTGATACTCATACTCTACAGCAATACATTAATATGCATTTTGTAAAACTGCTGTCCAAGTTTGACCTGAATTAGTTGTCTAATTTTTGTACTCTGGTGTAAATCTAATTTTGTATGTTCATTGTGGAACTGTAAATGTATTGTAATTCTGTTTTGTAATTTTGTCCCTGGGCCTTCGCTGAAAAAGGACGTGTCCAGTCGGACTTTCCTGATAAACAAATGTAAAATAAAATAAATTGCTTTTTTTGGCAGACACCATAATAAGACTCAGCAAGGCTCTGCTTTGTCTAGGCAATTCCAATTCTGTATCATATCTCAAAAAATCTCCCAGTCAGTCCAATCTGCTCATCCATCATCCCTGACAGAGCGCTCCACAGGGAGTTTTTAAAGTCTGCCTACTCATTACACTCCCAAAAAATATGTTCCCAACCATTTTGTTTCTTCCCCGTCATACCTCCAACATTTGCTGTCCACCTGAGGAAAAATTGTTTGGAGTCTGCTTGGGGTATAAAAATACTTATGTAAACGCTTCCAGGCAAAGATCCTAAATCTTCCAGATTTTGTTGCGTATTTGGGAGATATACATATACCCCCCCCCATTGTCTCTGTGAATTTGCTTATCCAATCTCTCTTCTTAATCCTTTTTAAGCTCCTCTGATTGATTCCTCACTATTTCTTTTTTAAAAGCAGCATCTGTTCTAGATTCTATTAAAAATAGTACCAGTGCTGGTCTTTCATTTAAGACCCCCCCCCCCTATTTCTTTCTCTTTGCCTGTACTCTGATATGAATCATTGATAGTGAAAGCAATCTCTAACTTGCAGTCTAAATAAATTCTTGGCATTTTCTCATTCTGTTACCTTTCTGTTTCTAGTTATTTGCTCCCAGTACCTTGGTTCCTTTGCCAGTTTTCTCCAATAAATTCCAGCCCCCTATTGCCTATTATTGTATCCCTAACTGCAGTCATCCCTATCGGCAGGATCTCGTGCTGGTTTAGTTCTTAAAATGCTTCCTGTTATTTTATGAATATAATATTGTATATGATTGTTGTTGTTCTTAAGAGTCTGCATCCAGATCTCATTTGCCGCTCGGACATGGTCTCGTTCTTGGCTGTGGCTAAGTATTCTTTTCATCTTTATAGCAGAGAAGTTTTTGCAAAAAAAAAAAAAAAAGCTATTTTCATAGCTATTCGTGTGTTTCTTTGAGCTGCGTTTGTGGAAAAGTTGTTTTTTTCTTGTCTTAGCATGTTTCTTGTGGTATCCCACCAGCTGTTTCCAACAGGCTAGGCCCATTTCAGTTAGAGGACCTAGTCTGTCCCCTCGCTTACCTTTGTGTGCTAACTTAACTTCTCTTGGGCTAAGACCATTTAATTTAGAGGAACTAGTTCTCCCTCTTGACCTTGTGTTCTAGGACAGAGGTCTTTGTGGTGTACTGTCTGTTTGTTATGTTCCCGCGCTTGTGGCTGATTGACCATTGGTCTGGTTGTTGGGTTAGTGCCTCAGTTTTTGTAGTGACTATGTCTAAAGATACTAAGAAGCATAAGCCCTCGGGCTTTAAGAAGTGCACGAAGTGCAGTTATAAGATGTCCATCACTGATGGACACTCTGTTTGTGTGTACTGTCTGGGAGCGATTCACCTCCAGGAATCGTGTAGTTTTTGTCATGCTTTTAGCCCACGTGTTCTTCAGGAAAGGAAGAACAAATTGATTTTGAATTGACTTCTGATACCCTCCGAGGAGGGTTTGGAAAGTGCTTCCAGCTTTGTCTTCTCAATCTAAAGCTAAATCTTCTAAGGCAAAAAAGCGATCCCCGGCTCCATCAGTATCCTCAGAGCCGCCGGAGAAAACAGCTAAATTTTCGATGACCTCCTCGGCTCCATTGTCCTCGGGGCCGCAGGAAGTGTCAGCTTCTATGGAACCTGCTTCGGCTCCTATTCTCTTGGAGCCTGTTTGGAGCTGGTCACCTAGCATTAGGCCGGTATCTCCTCCTCGCAGGTCTCCTTCAGAGAGGAGGTCTCGATCTCTTTCCCTATCCTCTAAATCCTCCAGGACCTTATCGGATGTGGATGTTGATAGAGTGGTGCAGAGACTTCTTCAGTCACCAGTACTGGCTAAATTGTTTTCGGCTCCGACCAAGTCGGCCCCAGAGCTGGTCCCTCTACCTACATCGATACTTCCACCTCCGAGCGCATCTGAGCTTTCGGAGCCGGAGTGCTCTGCTCTGTTTGATGTCCCTAGGTCGGTTCCGACAGCTCCTCCTGGCTTATCAGTTCCGACATCCGCTCCGACTCCAGCACCATCCACAGGGTTCAGGACTCAGGATTCCTCAGTCGGACCCAAGGAGGGAGGCTTCGGGACACCTCTCGGCTCTTAGTCTCCCTCTCGGTGCTTCGGCGCGGGGAAGCCTGACTCCTGTCTTGGCTTCGGACCTGGTCCCTTCTGATCCAAGGTCTTCCATGGCTGGTCGACCTTTGGACTCAGGAGGACCAGCTTTAGAGGCCATGTGGAGCGAGCTGGCCAGGTCATCAGCGGCATCATACGGTTCGGTCACTCTGTCCCCTACAGCACCAGTGCTGGTCTCTGATTGCCCTCTATCTCTTGACAGCGGAGCCCCAAGGCCTCAGGGTACCCCCTCGAGTGGTCCTCATATTTATGAGGGCCCCTTAGAGTTTTTGCCTGAGGAGCCACCCAGAAAGAGAACATGCAAGAGGAAGCACATAGATTCCCAAGATGAGTCTCTCACGTCAGACCCCGACCTCGAGGAATCTGAGGGCTCCCCTAAGTCATCCTTTGAGGATGTTTCTTTCTCTGACATCCTAGAGATTTTGAAGCAAAGAGGTGACTGGCCATCCAAAGCCCCCTCCGAAGAGGAGTCTGTGTTCCTGAAGGCCTTTAGTGCTCAGCCCTCCGCCTCCTTGGGTGTCTTCACCCTTCGATGAGCTTCTGGATCTGGTTTGTCGAAGGGTGTGGGAAACCCCTGACTGTGTGGAACCAGTCCCCAGGAGACCCAATAAATTTTTGTCTGCCCCTTCTGATAAGGAATTTCTATCCAAGGGAGTCCCCTGTGGATGCCATGGTGGTGGCAGCGGCCACCAAGAAGGAATTGGCTAAGACTTCTTCCACTGTCCATCCCCCTAAGGAGGAGTCTAGGACTATGGACCGGTACGGGAAGCATATGTTTTCTTCAGCGGTCTTTACATTGCGGTCACTGAATTACTTATCGCACTTTACACGGCTCCAGATAGATCTCCTAAAGGAGCTTGGAGATAAACGGGTAGTGTTTCTGAGGCAGTGGCTCAGAAAGTCAACGCTCAGATGTCTACCCTGAATTCTATTGCAAACTCCTCCCTGAGGCTGATCTCTCATGCAGCCGAGGGAGCGAGTAAGGCAGCAAGTTCAGGAGTTGCTCTTAGGAGACATGCCTGGATACACCTTTGTCATTTCGGGGAGGCCTTCAGGTCTACATTCAACGGCGCCCTGTTTGATGGTTCCTCTTTGTTCGGAACCAAGGTGAAAGACACACTCACTAGGTGCGAGCAAGAGGGAAAAACTCTGTCTGCCATGGGAGTCTGTTTTTTCCCTTCCCTCTAGGCCTTATCCCAAGGCCCAGAGGGGTGGGAAGATGTGGTTCAAGAAATCACAGAGGTTTTTTCCCGATGCAGAAGGTGAGTCCCCCTCCAGAGGCAGGGGAGGGGGTGGTTATAGACGCTGCCCTAGGGGCAGAGGAGGCCCTCATAACTCGGGAGACCGCAGTTCCTTTTGTGGTTCTCCCTACCGCCGCTCCTGATGGGAGGCCCAACTGTGTGTTTTCGGAGCCAGTCGGGGGTCGCATCTCACTATACCCGGAGGCCTGGCAAGGTATCACCCAGGACCAATGGGTTATACAAATAATTTCCGGAGGATATATCATTCCCTTCTCGTCAACTCCCCTTCCAGTCAAGAAAATCCCGGATGTTCCACCCAGTCAAAGGGATTCCGCAGCTTCAGAGGTTTCAAAGCTGCTAGAAAAAGGAGCCATCCAACATGTCCCCTCAGACCAGATCGGATTAGGGACTTACTCCAGATTCTTTTTGGTGCCGAAAAGGACAGGGGACCTGAGATCCATTTTGGATCTCAGCCGATTAACACCCATGTGCAAAAGTCCAAGTTCCGAATGGTCACGTTGCAATCTATTTCTCCCATTGTTGGGAAAAGAAGTGTGGATGTGCTCCATCGACCTTAAGGATGCTTACTACTACATAAAGATGGAAGGGCATCCAGAAGTCACCTACGCTTCCGGCTGGGAGCCAGTCACTTTCAGTTTCGAGCCCTGCCCTTTGGGTCTCACCACAGCCCCACAGGGTGTTTACCAAATGCATGGCAGTGGTGACTGCTCTTTTGAGATATCAGGGATTCCAAGTGTTTCCATATCTGGATGACTGGCTCCTTACTGCCACCACCAGGCATCTGCTACTTCAGACCAGAGATGCCACTATCAACCTATGTCAACAGTGGGGCATCACCTTGAACTGGGAAAAATCTGCCTTTTTGCCCTCGCAGCATGTCACCTTTATAGGCACTGAAGTGGACACCGTGCTCATGCGGGCGTTTTTACCACAGGAAAGAATCAGAGTTTTACAACAACAGATTAACGCCTTGCTCCCTCTGAGGAGAGTGAAGGCAAGATTGGTCCTCCAATTGTTTGGGATGATGGCTGCTACGATTGTTAGTTCCCCTGGCAAAGTTATATATGAGGCTCCTTCAGTGGCTACTCTTCGCCCAGTGGACTCTTCAAAGTTGTCCACTTTCTCACCCTATTCTGCTCACAGACAGGTGCAGACAGGATCTCAGTTGGTGGCTTCACATCGACAACCTCAATGCGGGAAAACCCTTCGTTCCTTCGCCTCCGGTTGCCATGGTGACCACAGATGCCTCCCAGATGGGGTGGGGGGGGCATTATCTAGGCAGGACAGTCCAAGGCACGTGGCAAGAGCACAAGATGCATCTGCATATCAGTGTCCTGGAGATGAGAGCAGTGCTACTAGCACTGCAAGCACTTCAAAGCTTTCTTCCTCTCGGGACTATTGCAATCCATTCAGATAATACGTTGGTGGTATGGTATCTGAACAAACAGGGAGGAACCAAGTCGTATCCCCTTTTCAGAGAGGCCATGCGAGTGTGGCAGTGGACAGTGTCTTCGCAACGTCTTCTGGTAGCAACTCACATTCCGGGGAAGTCCAATATGATCGCAGACAGGCTAAGCAGAGCTATTCTGATGCCTCACGAGTGGTCCCTGAACTGTCAAGTTGCGGAGCAGATTTTCTGCAGGTGGGGGTCAGCCTTGCTGCAACCTTTTTGCCAGCCCCCTCAATGCCAAATGCAGCAGTTACTTCACCCTTATCACCCCTCAGGGGGAGTCACCCAGGGATGCTCTAGTCCACGATTGGCCCTCCGGTCTACTATATGCCTTCCCTCCGATTCCTTTGCTGTCAAAGGTTATTCAGAAAGCGCAATCCTTGGGAAGCAAAATGATTCTGATTGCTCCACACTGGCCTCGTCAGATTTGGTTCCCCTTTCTCCATCCCTATTTCATGGACGCTCCTTGGATTCTGGACCCACAACCAGACTTACTGACTCGTATGTCAGGGCAGCTCCATCCCTCTCTTCGGACCCTCCAGTTGACAGCTTGGCTACTCCACTTCCGTCATTAGTTAGGCTTCACCATTTTTCGCCGCATGTGGTTCATATTCTATCTTCCTCTCATAAGCCTTCGATCAGGAAGATTTATTACAGCAAATGGAAGAGATTTTCCATCTGGACACATGCCAAACAGATTGACCCTTACACAGCTCCAGTCTCGTCAGTATTGGAGTTCCTCTCTATGCTTTTCAACCAGGGATCAGCTGCCTCAACCATTAAAGTCCAGTTGGCGGTGATTTCTACCTTTCACGTCGCAGACGAACCTAGTCTAATGGCACATAGACTCTGTAAGGCTTTCCTGAAAGGCACTTTGTTGCTTCGTCCTCCTGTCTCTGAACCTGTTATGCCTTGGGACTTAAACTTTGTTCTACAAGGTCTTACTTCACCCCCTTTGAGCCTGCAGCCACTTGTGATTTAAAATTCTTAACTTGGAAGACTGTCTTTTTGGTAGCCACGTAGCCATCATGTCAGCCAGACGTATTTCGGAGCTTCAAGCTTTATCAATTAAACCACCTTATTTGATTTTTCATAAGGACAGGGTTTCTCTCAGACCAAATCCTTCCTTCCTTCCTTTCTTCCCAAAGTAGCGTCAGTTAGTAACCTTAACCAATCCATTGAATTACCAGTGTTTTTTCCTCAGTTCTCGAACAAGGCAGAATTCAAATTTCATCAGTTGGATGTGCACAGATAGTTACGATTTTATTTGCACAGAACGAAGGACCTCAGAAAATCTGATCAGTTGTTTGTTTCATTTTCGGAAAACAGAATTGTGTCTCCTGTTTCCAAAGTCACGTTGTCTAGGTGGATTTCCAGTTGTATTTCTTTCATTTATACTTCAGGGGGAAGAGATTTACCGTTCCTAGTGAAGGTTCACTCTACCCGGTCTGTATCTACGTCTACAGCTTTACAGGCCAGATTGTCTATGGATGATACTTGTGCTGCGGCTACTTGGGCATCTCCTCACACCTTTGTTACTCATTACAAGTTAGATGTGGTATCTAGAGGCAGGTCTTCCTTTGGTTCCACAGTGCTCAGGAGTATATTCCACTGAGCCTCCCAGGATTTAGGTGCTGGGGACGCTGTCCCACGGGTATGAATGTAGGCGAGATTGGACTACATAACATCAAGAAGTTATGTACTCTCCATAACGTTCGATGTATGTAGTCCATCTCGCCTCACATTCTTACTTACCCCTTCCACCTTCCCCCGTCCTGGAGGATCTAGAGGTTAGGCCTGGTTTCAGAATTCCCTTCATTCTTGGTTTGTTCTTCCTTCCTTAGGTGTTATGCATGGAGAGTGAGTGCTGGTGCTCCGCAGCAAACTAGATCTGGGGATAGAGAGCAGTGCAACATGGGATACCATCTTAGCCCAGCCAATTGAAAGACTTCGAGTTAAAGTATGGTCGAGTCGGAGCCGACATTCGGCTCCGAACCCACGGGTAAGAATGTGAGGCGAGATGGACTACATACATCGAACATTATGGTGAGTACATAACTTCTTGTTTTCTTTTTGTGCTGTGTATAGAAGCCTTAACTGTGTTGCTCTAAAATACCCCCTCAAATTGGGTAGTCCTAGTTTGCCTTGTTCTTTTG
This sequence comes from Protopterus annectens, assembly GCF_019279795.1. Lineage (NCBI taxonomy): Eukaryota > Metazoa > Chordata > Ceratodontiformes > Protopteridae > Protopterus > Protopterus annectens. Next base: position 370,832,021 of record NC_056746.1, on the reverse strand, counting down.
GAAGAATCAGCTTATCTCACTTGACCCTTGCCGTCTTCCCCTCCCAGATAAAATCCATCAGCTTTTTTAATTGCTATCCACAGCTTCTTCTCTGGTTGATAAAAATATGCCTGACCTGTGTATAAGATTAAAGGGACTAAAAACATTTTAATTGCTTGTATCTTACTACTGATATCCATATAACAGGGCCTCCAGTTTCTCAGTTTTTGTGTTATCTTCTGTTTAGTCTCAATTTAGCTGCCACAACAGATTCATTTCTAATTCATACCCCTAAATACTTCATTTTATCATGTCCCCATAAATATGGATAGTGTTGGACCACTTCATGTGTGGGTACATAATTTACCACTGTCGCCTGTTTTAGCTTCATTAATTTTGTATCCTGAAAAGATTTGGAACTCTCTAAACATGTTCCATAAAACTGTAATGTCCTTTTCTGGTTTTGTCATGTATAAAATAATATCTGCAAACAGAGCCAGCTTTCCTTGACTGCCATAACAGTTATATCCTTGAATTTCTGAGTCCCTTATTTTCTTTGCCAGTGGTTGTAAGTATAATACAAATAACAAAGGAGAAGAGGACACCCCTGCCTGGTTTCTCTACTCAAGCAGAAATTATCAGAGAGCACCCCACCTGCTTTAATTTCACTTCAGATCCCTCATATATACTCCTAATTAACCTTATAATTGTATCAGGGAAAACAAATGCTACCATTGCCCTGCTCATGAAGTCCCCAGTCTGTTCTGTCAGATGCTTTCTCTGTATCAAGCTCCACCAATAACAGTTGTATTTTCTTACATTCTGCTTCTGTCTGGATCATCACTGTTTTGTTAATGTTGTCAGATATTTGTGTCCTCTCCACAAAACCACACTGATCCATATCTATTAATTTTGTTATCACTTTTGTCATTCTTTTATCCATTATAGACATAAACACTTTGTAATCATGGTTTAGTATGGAAATGGGCCTGTATGAAGCTGGGTCCGATGGATCTTTACCGTCTTTTAGGTATTACAACTACCACTGCTTTCTTCTAGGATGCTGGTACTTCTCCTCTTAAAATACTGTTAAACAAAACCCTTCCAGATCTTTCATTTTTTTCCCTCCTAGCTTCCAAACTTCCACAGGAAAATCATCTATTCCTTGGGACTTTCATGTAGATTGGTTATACATAGCCATTTTTATCTCATCTCCTCGTATCCTAACTGTTGGTAATTGAGGCTCGTCTACCTCTAACCCTGGCATATTTAATTCTTCCATAAACATTTCCATTTCTACCTTTTCTTGATTTCCATATTTCTCTGCTTTATACAAAGTTTCATAAAATTTCCAAAGTATTTCTAATACTTCTACAGGATCTCTTCCTTGTTATAGGCTTCCCTAAGCTTGGGGATGGCCCTTTCCATTTTTTGTTGCCTGAGTCATGCTAAATAAACATTTTTGTACTTTGGAATTATTAAAAAAAAATTTGCTTAACAGCAATCTTTGTAAAGTCAAGCATATTATTGAGGTAATCCCTTATTTTCCGTTTAGCATTCTGTAGTTCTTCCTCTTCTTGTTCTGAGAGATTCCCCCTATTTTGCAGTACTTTAACATTTGACAATCCCTCTAAATAATTTGTATTACTTCTTAACCATATCTCCCTTTCCTTTATTTCCACCCTAGCTTTAAACTCCACTTTAATTTTATCCCACTCCCTAGCTATATTTTCAAACGAAAGTTCTGTCTTCTGTAATAGCTCCTGAATTATTTCCAAAACCCATTCATGAAATTAATCTCTCCAGCAGATTGGTGGGAAAGTGCCAGTGTCTCGTTTTTATTTCATTACCTTACGTTTTATTTTGGTTATTATTGGCGCATGATCTGAAGTAGTTATTGGGTACGTTTCAAGACCTTCAATTAAATGCACATGTTCCTGGGAGATATAAATTATATCTAGCTAATCCCGTTTTTTGTATCTGGTAGAATAATATGTAAATTCACTTTGAATTCCTTATACTGAATTCACATCTTCCATGCCAAACATTTTCATAAATTTCATCAAAAATCTACCCTCCTTTGTATATTTCCCCTTCTAGCCCCCCCCCCAGACACATCTTCACTGTTGCAAATCAAATTCCATTTCCCATCTATAAGTACTGTTCCTTGCTGACAGCTGATTATTTCTTCCAGAATTTTCTTAAGCTCTGTTTATAGCAGGTTTAGGTGGAATATAGATACATGCCAGTATAATTTTCCTCCCTTGCCAGTGGCCCCATAGTACTGTGTATCTTCCATTATTATCTTTTTTTTGTTTACTCTTCTATCATTATTGGAGCTCCTCTTGCAATTAATATAAGTACTCGTCCTTTCCTTTACCCCAGATATTCCGCTGAATAACCATCCTGAAAACCTTTATCAAATTCACACGATCTGAAGTAGTTAACTTCATTTGATCAGCAACCTGTGGGTATCGGATCCGACCTGGCAGCTTTCCAAGCTAAAGATCCGAGCTCTCAGCTCCTCCCCCTTGCCCATAATACCCTGCTTCCTCCCTCCAGTCCTCAGATCTCATTTGCCGTGGCTTCTGAAGCATAAGGGACGAGCTCTTAGCGTTTTAGGTGAGAGGAATTTAGGAGTATTTTTCTTAGAAAAATAGCGATTTTGGTGTGTGTGTATGTGTGTGTGAGTATAGTTGACCCATAGTTTAGTTAAACTGTTTTTTAGTTATTTTCAGTAGTAAAATTAGTATTTTCCCTTCCCCTTACTGTGTGTGTTAGGGTGTGTGCTTGTGTGTGATGGCCGAGGGACCTAAGGCCATTTTTTCAAAATGTGCAGAGTGTGGTCATAAGCTGTCCCCAGCGGATGGCCACACTCAGTGCGTTCTTTGCCTGGGGGTAGCCCACTTAACATCAGGCTGCCAGATTTGTGCGGCCTTTAACCCCCAGGCTGTGAGGGACAGGAGGAACAAGCTAATCCTGGCGGGACTCTTGCCCCTGGATTCTTCTTCTTCCTCCTCTCCCTCAGTGGCGCCAGTCGCAGCTGCGACTGTCCAGCCTTCAGCTCCCCCCCCCTGGCTGGGACTCAACCTCCCGCTGCTTCCCAGGGAGAGGGGGACTCTTCTAGTAAAGAGAAGAGACATAAAGAGAAGGAGAGGGATAGGTACAAGAGCCATAAACGGCAGGCCGAATCAGCTTCTTTGGCTCCGCCGGCTAAATTGACTTGTTCCCCCATGAGGGTTTCCAGGTCTTCCCCCTCTCGGCTCTGTTCTCCACGCTTCTCTCCGGAGCCGGAGGAGGAGTCCCGGTCACCTTCGAGGTCGTCTAGGCGGCCTTACCGGCCTGCCTTGACGACTTCTTCCAGGTCTACCAGGAGTCTGTCCGACATAGATATGGACCGGATGATGTGTCGATTCCTGCAGGCCCAGATGCAGATGGGAGTGCTCCTGCCCCCCCCCCCCCTCCGGGAGGGAGCTCGGCCCCTTTCTTTGCACCCATTGCTTCTAATTCGGGTTTTGGAGCTGTCGGATCCGAGTCGTCTCGGAGCCGGGGAGTCAGCGCCGATAGTAGCTGCTACTTCGACGCCGGCCTTACCCTCGAGTTTATCGGGTCATCTTTTGGATTCGAGCTCTCAGGGCCGAGAGCCGAGCTTCGGATCCGCAGGGGTGAGTGCGTCTTCGGCTCCGTTGCTGTCAGAACACACTTCCCTTTTGGGTCCGATCGCATCGGCTCCGACACCGTTCCTCACGTCGGAGCTGAGGGGACTGCTCTCTGAGCCATGGGAGAGTGGTTCACATTCGGCTTTCGACGTGGTGGAGAGGGTGCTGTCGAGGAGTTCGAAGTCCCCGTTCTGTGCTACGGATCCACCCTTCACTCCCTCGCATATGGGCCTGTCTTCCATCGTCCGGTCCCAGGGACAGCCTGCGTCTGCACCCCAGTTAGTTCCCGTAGAGGAACAGGACCCTGTTGGTGAGCCCTCCTCGGAAAGTCCCGCCGAGGAGGTCCCTCACAAATGAAAGTGTAAGAGGAGGCACTTGGACTCCCCCGAGTCCCTCACCGAGGACATGGACTTGGAGGAAGGGGAAGGTTCCCCCAGGTCACCCCCAGAGGACGTCTCCTTTGGAGACATTATGAAGATGCTGCGCATAAGAGGGGGGTGGTCAGCCCAGAAACCTTCCTCGGATGAGTCTGTGTTTCTGGAGGCGTTCGACGCAGGCCCATCTACCTCTTGGGTGTCCCCCCTGGTAGACTTGATTACTACCAGGGCTTGGAAGGAGCCAGACACTGTGGAGCCCAATCCCTAGGAGCCCGGATAAAATTCTCAGTCCCCCTTCTGACAAGCCGGCGTGGAATAAAGGTTCCCCGGTAGATGCCATGGTGGTGGCGGCTGCCACCAAGAAGGAACTAGCACAAGAAAGTTCCTCGGTTCATCCTCCTGATAAGGAGTCTCGGACGATGGACCGCATTGGAAAGTGGATGTTTGCTTCAGCCACTTTTTCTATAAGGGCACTGAAATATCTGGCACACGTCATTAGGCTTCAGAGGGATCTGATAAAAGAATACGCTGGGTCACCCCCACAGTGCATGGCGGCCGAGGACAAACGGACCTTCTCAGCTCGCATGGCCACTCTAAAGTCAATATCTAACACTTCTATATGGCTTCTCTCCCATGCCACGGAGGGGGCGGCTAGAGCCAGCAGAGCAGGGGTTGCCTTGTGGCGCCATGCCTGGCTCTGTCTTTGTGAAACCCTTCAAGGCGTCCTTCACGAATGCTCCCTTTCCCTTTGACAGTTCTACGCTATTCGGCAAAACTGTCAGCGACACGCTACTCCAGAGCGAGAAAGACAGGAAGACGCTGTCTGCCATCGGAATCCACTTCTCTGCTCTTCAAAGGTCCTTCTCAAGGAACCAGAGAGGGCAAAAGAAGATGTGATTCCGGAAGTCTCAGCAGTCCCGTCCCGCTCCGGACCCTTCATCCTTCAGAGGCAGAGGAGGACAAGGTGGACGCCTGCCCAGAGGCAGAGGGGGGCCGAGGAATTTCGGGTCGAGAGAACCCTTCTCCGACCTACCCATGCAGCAGCCCTGAGGGGTTGCCCGACTGTCCCTCTCTGGAGGCAGTCGGGGGGTGTTTTTCGGAGCATCTAGCAAGTTGGGAGTCCATTACTACAGATCGCTGGGTGCTCCGAATAATATCCAGAGTTACTCTATTCCCTTCCTGAATCTTCCCCAGTTAGCGAAGTGCCTCCCCGATGTCCCACCCAATCAAAGGGAGGTGGCGACTTCAGAAATAAAGGAGTTACTAGAAAAAAAGGGCCATCCAGTACGTCCCCCCAGAGCAGTCCGGGTTGGGCAATTACTCCAGGTTCTTTTTGGTGCCAAAAAAGACGGGGGACTTGAGGCCAATTCTCGACATGTCAGCTTTTAACCTGTTCATTGCCAAAGAGAAATTCCAGATGTGGTCACTCTACAATCTCTTCTCCCCTTTCTGCAGGAGAATGACTGGATGTGCTCCATAGACCTCAAGGATGCATACTACCACATTCTCATGGACAGACGATCCAGGAGGTTTCTCTGCTTTCGGCTGGGGGCCAGTCATTATCAGTTCAGGGTTCTTCCGTTCGGCCTCACCACAGCCCCCAGGGTGTTCACCAAGGTCATGGCAGTTGTGGCAGCCCACCTGAGACTTCAGGGAATGCAGGTCTTTCCATACCTAGATGACTGGCTCCTCACCGCCCCCACCAGGCATCTACTCTGTTCTGCCAGGGATTATACTTTACTCTTGGCCCATCATCTAGGCATTACCATAAACTTCAGGAAGTCGTCTCTTCACCCTGTTCAAGTTCTGGATTTCATAGGGGCCAGGATAAACACGCTTCAGTCCAAGGCCTTTCTGACAACGGACAGGTTACGCACCTTGTCATTCCATGTTTTAGCGCTTCTACAATCCCCAGCCCCTCCCGCAGAATTAGTCCTGAGAGCTCTAGGATCCATGGCGGCAGCCATCAGCCTTTCACCTCTTGCTCGGCTACACATGAGAGTCCTTCAATGGACCCTTCAGGTACAATGGTCCCTCCTCCTTCACTCTTTGGATACACCAATTCCCCTAAGCAGGGTTTGCAGGAACTCCCTTCTTTGGTGGCTCCATTCCCGAGAGCTTCGGGAAGGGAGACCGTTCGTGATGCCTCAACCCCAAACCACGCTGACCATGGACGCTTCTCGCCTCGGGTGGGGGGGGGCATTGCATGGGCAGAACCGTCCAAGGCACGTGGACCCCTGTAGAGACCGTTCTGCATATCAATGTCCTAGAGATGAGGGCGGTGCTTTTAGCATTGCAAGCCCTTCAAGACCTTCTTCCTCCGGGGACTATTGCAATTCAGACAGACAACATGGCGGTGGTCTGGTACATCAACAAACCGAGAGGAACCAGGTCTTACCCTCTTTGTCAAGAGGCTATGAGAGTTTGGGAATGGGCGATTTCCACCAACCGCTTTCTGATAGCAACACACATTCTGGGTCGGTCCAACATTCTAGCAGACAAGCTGAGTCGTTCTATACTCGCAGCTTACGAGTGGTCTCTAAACCCCTTAGTAGTGAAACAGATTTTCCTCAAATGGGGTCAGCCTTGCTGTGATCTCTTTGCGTCTCCTTCAAATGCAAAATGCAGCAAATTTTTCGCTCTAATTCCCCCACCGGGGGAAGAGTCCTAGAGATGCTCTGGTTTATGCTTGGCCACCTGGTCTTCTTTATGCTTATCCTCCTCTTCCGCTAATGACAAAATTTCTGCAGAAAGCTCATCGGTTGGGGAGCAAAATAATCCTCATAGCTCCATTCTGGCCTCACCAGATCTGGTTCCCGTACCTGCGATCTCGCATCATAGCTCCTCCTTGGATCATAGATCCCATTCCGGATCTTATCTCTCATCCTTCTGGATTGCAAACTCCGAACATAAATGACCTCAAGCTCACGGCTTGGTTGATCCAGTTCCACTAGTGGCTAGAACTCCTGGTATCTCGTCTTCCGTAAAATCTATTCTGGTAGCGGCACATAAACCCTGTACCAGGAAGATCTACAAGAGTAAATGGAAGCGTTTTTCCATCTGGGCCAAACATAGGGATTTGGACCCTTTTACGGCTCCCATTCCAGCAGTTCTTGATTTTCTGTCCCACATTTTCCACCAAGGGGCCAGTGCTTCTACTGTCAAGGTTCAGATGGCTGCCATTTCTCATTTCCACATCGGGGGCAACCTTGGTCCCTTAGCTTCCGCTAAGATATACAAGACCTTTTTGAAAGGCACTTTTCTGTTGAGACCTCCGGTCAAGAATGCGGTTCCCCCATGGGACTTCATCTTAGTTCTTCATGCACTAACTGGTCCACCCTTTGAACCTGCAGCTTCCGTTGACTTAAAATTTTTATCTTGGAAAACTGCTTTCCTGATTGCAATTACTTCAGCTAGAAGTGTATCTGAACTTCAAGCCCTTTGTACAAAACCCCCGTACCTGGTCTTCCATAAGGACAGAGTATCTCTCAGGATTAATCCTTCATTCTTGCCTAAGGTAGCCTCCGAGACCAGTATCAATCAAACCATCAATTTGCCTGTTTTCTTCCCCAACTTTCAAAACAAAGGGGATTACAGACTGCACTTGTTGGATGTGCATAGACAATTGCGATTTTACTTGCATAGGATAGCTGCTTCTCGCAAATCGGAGCAACTTTTCGTGTCTTTCGCTAAGCCGTCCTTAGGCAAGCCAGTTACGAAAGTTACCTTAGCTAGATGGATATCCCACTGCATCTTACATGCGTATACAGCTTCCGGTCGGCCAGAACCCTTGGGGGTTCGTGCTCACTCTACCCATTCTATGGTTACCTCTGCAGCAATTTGGTCAAGAGTTCCCTTAGATGACATCTGTTCAGCGGCTACTTGGGCCTCTTCTCATACCTTCATTTCTCATTATAAGCTGGATCTGATATCCAGAGGTAGGGCAGCCTTTGGCTCCGCAGTGCTCCGGAATATCCTTCCTTGAGGACCTCCCAGGTTTTTGGTAGCTGGGGACTCTGTCCCACAGGTTGCTGATCAAATGGAGTTAACCACTTCAGGTAAAGAAGTTATGTACTCAGCATAACATTCCATCTGAGTAGGTAACTTCATTTGTCAGCAACCGACCCCCCCCTCCTTCTCCCTAGCCTGTTCCGTGGTCATTTTCATGACGGAATGTTTTCCTTCTGTCACGCATCAGGTTAGAGTTTCTCTTTCGAGTATGTTTGACTGTTGTTGGTTGATAAATTGGCAAACTCGATCTGAGGACTGGAGGGAGGTAGCAGGGTATTATGGGGAAGGGGTAGGGGCTGAGAGCTCGGATCTTTAGCTTGGAAAGCTGCCGGCTCTGATCCGATACCCACAGGTTGCTGACAAATGAAGTTACCTACTCAGATGGAACGTTATGGTGAGTACATAACTTCTTTAGTTCTTTCCAGGTGTGTCTCCTGTAGCAAAGCTATTTGCACTGTACATTTGTTTAATATAGCTCACTACTCTTTCTTTTTTGTACTTATCTGTAAGACCATTTTGATTGAAAGACATTACAGAAAGCATAATTTTCTTATATAGTTATTATTACTACTTTTATGTATAGCTGCTTTTTTATTAAATGTCTAATTCCAACTTTTATATTGCATACATATGCTGTTTGGCAGGTTGATCTTTTATACAGTTGTTTCTTGTCATATCCATTTGAGCCTATGTCACAACTTACAGAACGTTTTGTTTTATTGAAAGCCCTCAAAAAAAATCCTCCCCATTAGCCCCAAAGACTTATTAATTTAATAACACACAAAACTGTGTACATCTTCAGATATTGAAGTTTTTGCTTCCTAATAAGAACAAAAGTTCTAAACCGATAGCCACACAGGCTAGAGTTAACCAAAAAGAAAGGTTAGTCATGCTAAGATGCATGGTACAGCCTAGGCTTTTAGTAAGTGCTGTCTGGTTTTGTTTTATCTTCATACCTCTCATAGCTGAGAATACACTTGAATACTTTCAGTAAACACTTTCTCCAAGCCAGTTCTCTTTATCAGATTGCCTTTTAGTGACATGCAAACCAGACACAAACCTGTTAAGGATATTTTGTTTACCAGAAAAAAAGTCTTGTGCTATTTAATATTATTTTCTATTTACGTTGTATATAATAAACTTGTAACTGGATAAAGCCTAGGGTCCTAACCCAGTCACTTCCCTATGCAAGTGTGGGAAAAGTACACAGATTTCTGTTTCATCATGTTTTCTTAACCAGACTTCTCTCCCCCCTTTTTTACATTGTAGTGCCTTCATCTCTTAAAACTGAACAAGCAAAAAGAGAGAAGGGAGAAAAAGAAAACACAAAAGCACATTTTTATATTAGAATCCAGTTACATAAAAAAAAAAAAAAACTGAGAACTTTACTTCAAGCATTAATTGGTTTTATCTGATCTTTATAGCTCTCCCAGCTGGGAAAGTCCCTGAATGCTTTCAGACTACATTATGTCCTAGCCAATTTTTTTTCCCTCAGCCAGTCACTCTCCACCAGACTGTAGCAAGTTTCTCTTTATCAGATAGTCTCCATGGAGACATGAGAACCAGGCAGCCAGTATCTCTTTAACACATTGTTGCCATGAACATGACGACCAGATGCAGAATGATTACTGAGCATACATGTATTTGCTGGAGAAAAGCCTTATAATATTCGGTGTTATTTTTCATTTACTTGCTCTCTCTTAAAACATGGTACTAAAGCAGTTTAAGATCTTTAATGCAGTCATTCCTCTATGCAAGAATGAGAAAAAGTACATTAATATTTCTTTTATCAGACTTTTTACATTGCAGTGCCTACATTTCTTAAAACCGAACAAGACGTAAGAGAGAAAAAGGGAGAAGGAAAAGGAAAAAAAAAAAAGAAAAACAGCACCTGCTTGCAGTCCCCATTACACTTAAAAATGGCTGAAAAAAAATACTTTATAACATGCCACAAGATTAGTACTGTTAAATAAATCTGTACTTACAATTAACTTTCTCTCTCTTCTCTTCCCCTCCCCAAAGCACTTTTCCAAACATTAATGACATGAAGTAGGGCATATGCTTTAGAGTCCCCCCAGAAGTCCAACATATTCTGAAAAACTCCAATATTTCCAGACTTTCTTGTTCTGTCATATTTCAGAAATATAATTATTGCATTGTAATCCCATACTATGTTACTGATTTTATTACTGTTTATCTCCGAAATCCTGTTTCTGTTTCATTTCCAGTGTACTCCTGATTCTTGTAGTGAACAGTCATGCTCACTTCCTTCTCTCCAACATTTTCATTTGAAAAATTTGAAAAGGTTTCACAGGTATAGTCCTTCTGTGGTCTTTATTACCAGAAGAACAAGAAGCAGGATCTCCTTCTGTTTCATATCTTACTTTTTGTTGGACAACCTGTTGTATTTCCTCCTTAGCGTGTACTTCATCAGAAAATGATTTTGTCCCCAACTGCTTCTTTCCAGGGAAGAATACCTTATAGATAGTTGGGTACAACAGTTTCACTTTCACATCTCTTCCTGAGCAGTCTCATATTCAGCCAGCCTTTTCTTCATTTCAACCTCTGATTTTTGCAGCTTTATCATCTCATCTGAATATATGTTGAAAACTTATTCATTGTTTCCAGCCTTTAGGTGTTTGTGTTGATATACTCCATTTTTTTAACCAGGTCTGTCTGCAATTGTCTTGTATTTTTCTGTAGATTATTAGAAGCCATGTCTGAAGGTTACATTACTTTTTGCTGAACAGCTGCAGAACTTTCCCCAGTCAGTGTTCCTTCCTCACTTTTTGTAGCTGATTTTTATCCAGGTTGTCTGTTTGTTTATTATTGGTTTCCAGGCAGTGCACTTACTAGCCAGTTACTGAAGTGTACCCATAACGACACGTCTTCTGGCATTCTGTGCCGAGTTTCTGTTTTCACACTGGGAGAGCTAGAAACAAGCTGTTACTCAATGTGCAACCATCTTAGAAGTCCTACTTCCTTGGACCTTGATGCCATACTCTTGCTTATGAGATGGGCGACGTAGAATGATTTTCTTACTATCTTGGCTATGTGTTGGTCAAATTCCAGATTACTGTGTGTATATGTTCCCAGATCCCTAACTATTGGGTCCACTTTTAGGGGGTGTTTTATGAATTAAATAATTAGCTCGGGTGGACACTTTCCCAAAGAGCACTATAATGAATTTCTTTGCTTAGGGTTCTAATCCATTACTTTTGCAACCGTTATTTGTTTGTTAGACCCTTTTGTAAGGTGGTGGTGTTGCAGGGGAGGAATCTCTGATAGCTCCCAATTTATAGCCATCTTTGAGCTTGGTGAGCCAGAGGCCTTGGACATTAGCCTTGACTTTTGAGAAGTAGATGCTAAACAGGAATGGGCCCAGCAGAGTACCCTGGGGGACTCCACCGGTGACTGGCCTGTTGATGGAGGTGGTCTTGCCGATCCTGACTTATTTGATCCTATCTGTAAGCCAGCTGGCAATACAGTGAGTTACATGGGGATTTATGCCTACTTTTGAGAGTTTGCCAACAATACCAGAGTGGGGTATTGCATCGGATGTCTTGACCAGGTCAAGCTAGTCAATATATGCGCTGTTTTCCCCTCATCCTCAGGCATGGTGACCTTCTTGAAGAAGTCTACAAGATTAAGTAGGCAAGACCTTCCCTTAACAAAGCCAGACTGTGATGGGTCTAGTGACTGTAGGTTGCCAGTGTCCTTTTTGATCATTTCCATGGTAGTTTGTTCCATTGCTTCGCATATTAGACTTGTCGGACTGATGGGTCTTTAGTTCCCGGAGTCTGTTGATGGTCCACCCTTACGAAGAAGATGAGGAAGGATGACTGTTGCAGATCTCCATTCACCTGCCATGTAGCCTGCTTTGAGGCTGTAGTTAGAGTGCCTCAAGTGGTCCTGCTAGGTTATGTTTAGGCTATTTAGGAGGGAACTGAGAATATTGTTGAGGCTGAATGAAGCCGCTAAATTTATCAACCAGTAGATTTGCTACATAATCCTGGTCAATGAAGGTTGTGCCATTACCACCCATTCTGAACACTGCTGAGTATTACCTTAAGATTCCTGACATAGCTGAAGAAAGACTTATGATTTTCCTTAGCCTGGGAGGCTGTCCTGACCTTGTAATTGGCCTTGTTGGACTATTAGACCTTTTAGTTTATTGTTTATTTGAATCCGAGAACTCTTGTCTCTATGATGCTTGCTCTTACTGAGTTTGGCCATTACTTTTTCTCTTTTGTTATATAGCCCGTTAAGGGAAGGATTCCAGCAGTATGGTTTGCTTTTGGTGTTAGATCTGGATTTACTTCTGGTAGGTACTGCAACCTCAGTGCAGCAATTTCCATGTTTGTATAGGGTTTCTGTAAATAATTCTGCAAAATTAGCAGTATTTCTAGGGTTTAGAGGAGCTGTGGATTTTGACAAACCTGGGGTTATTCAGATATAGTTTGCTTTAGTATAGTTCTTAACTGTTGCATGGTTAGTTGGGTTTTCCTGGTTGATTTTTATTTTGAGGGAGTCAGCTCTGTAGTCCAACTTCGCCAATGAGGACATGACATGGGGGTAATGCTTTCCCATGTTGGCAAGTACCAGCTCCAGTATGTTTGATCCTCTGGTTGGAGAGTGCACTATAGCCAGTGCAAGGTGTTTGTGCTGATGTAACGTCTAGGAAACATGCCTGTGAGTTAGAGGCAGTGTACTTTTCCCATTTTATAGAGGGATAGTTAGTCTCCCATGTGTAAGGTATTTGGTTGAATAGTAAGCACCTCTAGTAGGTCTAGTTAAGAGTTGTGAGCTTTGTGTGTCATAGAGGGCGACCTGTAGCTGGCCGGTGCATGGTAGGGAACCTTGTCTGTGGAGACTTTGATATGGATGAACTCCAGAGTATCATCCTGTTTAACCAACCTAGAGTTATATTTGCTGGTAGAGTACATTGAGATACCCCCACCTTTAGCCCATGTCTGTGCTGCTGTTGGTCTAAATGTGTGGAAGGCACAGGAGCCTACGTTCTGTGACTTTAAACCAAGTGTGGATAACAACACAGATGTCTTCATCCTCCAGAGTGAGGAAAGTTTGTAGATTGTGGATTTGTTTTGTATTTAGGCTCCTAGCATTGAGCAGTAACAACTTAAGGTTGCTTTGATTTTTTTTCTATGTTGCTAGTTTTGTCGTTTTGACATTGCCTAAAAAATGCTGTAAGGGAGTGGATAAAGGTTTAGCCAATATATGAAAGCCCAGGGAGAGAACATGCAGACCATCCTTGGCAAAGTAAAGTGGTATGTTAACCATATCCTCCCATGTTGAAAGATATTGGATTCCTCTGGAGTGACACGAGCCAGTTATCAAAATCAATCTTTTTCTGTTCATAACATTGCCATCATCCTTAGTGAAAGTCAAATACTGCTCAATGCAGTACAGGTCGGTGATACATATTCAGAGAGATCCATAATGTCTGTTTTCATATAGTCTAGTGATGTGCGCCTCAGGTCATTTGCACCCACATGAACTGTGATAGAATCATATTTGTACCTGTGATGCAGTGACTTGCGTGCGTGCATGATATTGCTGATCCTAGCTCCAGATAACCAACTTAAATATTATTGTCTCCTTGTCTAGCCTGGTAAAGTGTTTGCTTGCCTTATGGGCTTTGTTCTTGGAAGATCATTGGCTATAGGCTTATGTGTAGTATTAGGTTTTGCTTTTGGTATGTGCTTTAGTGATTGCTGAGGATAGATGTTGCAGTTTGACAGTTTAGGCATTTGAGATTTAGAAAGTTTTTTTTTTTTTTTTTTAAGTGCCTCAGCAAAAGAAGGTATATGTGTGAAGGATGTAGTGTGTGTGTTTTTTGACCAGCTTATTTAAGTGAGATTTTTGCCTCCAAGGAAGTTATGTATGTACGTCTCTCACATACTGTTTGTTTCTTTAAGGATTAAAAGGTTGTCTGAGTACAAGACAATTGCTACATTCTTAGGATGCCCTATTCTACCAAGCTGGCCACAGAGATGTTAGGAAATTCAAATCCATGTTGTCGGGACCTGTATTAGGGTTGGGCTATTATGGTTTACAGTCTTGGCTTTACAAGGGTCACCTGAGTGGTGTGTAGGGTGAAGGCTAGATGTTAGTGCTATTATTCTAGTGCTGTATGATACTGTCTAGGTACCCGTTTAGCTCCACACAAATCCTTTCTGTGTTATGGGTTAAAGTAGCTCAGGAGTATATGGCTCCTTTTGGTATCAGGGGACATAAGTAGCACAGAAACTGTCCACTCAACACTACCAACATGCATGTGCTTCAGAAACAGGAGTCATACTAGTGTCAACATCTGTCCAATGTGCTTCATACTGAGCTTGGTGCACCTTACTGTACACCAGTGTGGCAACATTAGTGTAGTTCTATGGCTGCCGTATCAGCCAAAGTCTTTATGTGGATACGGACCTAAAAGCCCACAGTTTTATCAGAGATGCAAACTTGACTGATAGTGCCAGCAGTGTCAGTGCTGTTTGCTCAAACAAAATCAGAATTGATAAAACAACAATGTTGCCGTTTGTTTTTCCTGTTTGTCAATGTGAGATTAAGCCTCCTTAAACCCTGAAGTACCGATATGGTTCTACCTTTGTTGCAAGCAAACACTGAATGTGATCAGATGTGTTTAAAGCAAGGGAGCACAGTATGGCATGGAAGACTGTGTGCCCCACAGTAACAGCGCCATGGGCATTGGAGGGGACACATCAAATACAGCTTATGTTCCAATGCTCAGTAGAGTAACATGAGTACAGGACATAGTAATGTATCAAGACATGAACATGCCTGTGCTGCCTCAGGTTTAGACTACATGGAGCCATGTATCTTGTCTGTGTTTTGGAAAGATAAGTATCTATACCTGTGCATTACACACACACACACACACACACACACACACACACACACACACAGACACACACACACACACACACACACACACAGACACACACACACAGACACAATAAGGCAACACGCTTGCTTCTCATTATAGATTCCTGCAACAGCACACATTTTTAGATATCATTGGGCATACTCAGTACACTATATGTCTCCACATGGCCATGTAGTACAGTCATTCTGGACTGTGAAAAAGGAAGTAACCTAATCTAAACATATTACATTAGTGGCAGAACTGTTGCACACCAACTTCATCAGATGAAGGTCAAATCTGAAGGTGCAGAAATGCATTTTATTAGGAGTGACTTCTAAGTGTGTCCATATGTCTTTATATCTCGGACTACATGGACTTAGATGTCCCCTTTTAACAGATATAATGTAGGCTCATTTGGGAAATCAGTATTTATGGGAAGATTTATTTTTGAGGGAAATATGCATCAAGGGGACCCTATGTGGTGCACTGCTGTCTGCTTTTGAGCTGCTTCATTGATGAATCAAGCTAGTTACCTAGGTAGTAATCATTTTTCCCTAATTTGTGCATCCCAGCATGCTATTAGGGGTGGTAGTGCTTCGTTATCTGGAAAGGAGGCCAAGCATACACACTACTTTCCTGATAATGGAGGACATAGCTGGCAGGGAAGTGAAAATCCTGAACCCTGCCCATGGATTCAGACTTAGTGTAGACATCTCCACAAAATTGACCAAAAACTGAAACACAGATCATCTGCTCCAGGTTCCCTGCAAATGTGTACTACTCACAAATCTAGCAAGTCTTTATCATGTATCCCACACTCAGGCTTTTCCCAAACAATGGGTGTCATTGGCTTAGGATTTATTCTAGGCTATTCAAAAACTTCAGCCATTCTGTGTTCCCTTTATGTCAAGAGTCTCTTCTGGTAAAAGAAAGATCCCTGTCATAAGAAGGTAGAGGATGACTGCATTGAGTGAGGAGGAGGAATATGATTATTCTAGCCAAATTTCCTGTCTCTTTAGGATATGACAGTGACAAGGTAGACACTTTCCACTGCCCTACCCAAAGAGGAAGTCCCATTTGGAGACATTTTTGTAAAATGAAAGATTTTTTAAATGAAAAGTCAGGAAGGCATCAAATGTCTAAAACAGATTCCTTGATGTATTGGGCCTGGATTCCCCTAATCCTATGGCTTTTCCTTCTATTTTGGTGGCTTTGGATGATGTTTTGCTGGTAGTTTGTAATGGATTGGAAACGCATTCCTAAAACCTTAAAACAATGACGGATTCATTCAGATCCAGGAGGTCCTGTAGGTTCCCTTTATAAGAGCCATATGACAGATCTTTTGGTGGTGGTTTTGTATCCAGAGGAGGGGTTACAAATTGTTTCCTGTCCACAGTATGGATCCAGAGGAGGGATGCAAATTGGTTCCTGTCTGCATTGTCCAGCCAAATGACAAGGGAAGCAGAGTGCTAGGCCATTTGCCAGTCTAGCCTTCAGAGCTGTAAACAGCCAAATGCATATAGCAAAATACCAGATTGTTCTTCTAGATCAAATCAAGCAGAAGATTGATGAGTTGTCCTGATGAGGACCTGAGAGCAGCATTGTTAGAACTTATCCGTACCACTAGTTAGGTGGCAGAACACTCCAGTGTGGTTATAATACTGTTAAAGTATCTAGGTTGACTTCTATGGATTCAGTCTTATGAAGGCATGATTGGCTGAGGTTCTTCTTGCCAGAGGATGTCACAGTGCAGCTCCTCAGTTCACCAGTGGACAAGAAGCTGCTGTTTGGGAACCTCACTAGTGAAACAATAAGAAAAAAATGAAAGAAAGGTTCAACGCTGTGCAGTGTTGTATAGGTCTTTTATTTCTCCCATGCCTAGGTTTGACAGGAACTTCCCCTCTAAACTTGGTTCTTACTGTCACATGCAAGATAAAGGTAGGCCACCAAAAGCAAAAAATGGACCAATGTAAGGGAAAAATAGTAGGGAGAGCACAAAGGTAAGACTGGGATGCCACACAAATCTCCCATTTTAAAGAGCAGCCCTAATTGTATGGTTCTTCCTTTTACCCAAATCCTTACCCAGCCCCACCACCCTCCCATCCCTAGTTGTAAAAAAATAAAAATATGGAAGGGGTAACCCAATGCATAAGAAACTGAGGTCATTACAAAAGTCAGATGGGTGTCAGAAATCATTTCCCAAGGTAAGAAACTACATTTCTTAAAAATGAAGCATACTGGTATCTCCCCCGAGTCAAAATAACAGATGCATTTAATTTTTATTTTATTTGGTCAAACTTGGTAAACAAAGGTCAGTCAGTAGCCCCCTTTTCAGCAGATGATCAGGGAGAAAAGCTCCATTGTTGCATCAGTTCTACAGACAATGCTTTATATGTGTATGTATACTATATATATATATATATATATATATATATATATCTACATATAGATACAGAAAAAAAAATATATACAATAGTCATATGCAAGTTATGTACATAGAGCAACAATGCAGTCAGTCGAATCTGCAAGTTATACATGCTGTAGTGGGGTAGAACAGACCCCATACATTGGAAGAGAAAACGCTGCAGTAATGAAACTTTAACAAGAAAAATCATGAGTGTTTGGTTAATACAAATCTTTTCCTATGCTTTATGCAAGATGTAGGAGAGGAAAACCTTTAAGAATATGGTAGTGTTTTAATAAATCTTGAAGGACAAGTATTATTTGAAAAGGCATGAGATGTTTTGTAGAAAGGTGGAGATAAGAGGAAAATAGATGAATGGGGGTTTGTTAGTAAGGGCAGTTTGAAGGATGAGAAATAAGATATTGAGATGTGGGAAGGGGATATAAGATGCTCTTGTGAAGATTTAGGTCATGTTTAAGTAATGAATTATTTGTGTTTATAAGTCTAGCCTAACCTCTGTTTCCACAGAGGTGTTTTCACAGAGTAGTTTTGAACCTAACCTGGTGATGCATAAGTTCAGGAATTTCTCCAGGAACACCTGCTCATAGGGGTAGTATAACTTGTTCTTAGGAAAGAACAAAACCAATAAGAGTTTTGTTTAGGAGTATTTCTGGTTCCACAACAGGAAGGGCTAAGGAGAGCCAGTCTTGACTTTACAAAACTCAGTACTCAGTTCCCAAATTCAGAATGTTGACATTACAGGTCCTGCTACCACTCCTGTTTCCACAGACCCTGATGGTTACTTTAAATCTCATCCTCACTTTCATATACCCTTTCACAAGGATAATGCATGCTTCCCCAGTTTTGAGGCATTGGCTTTCATTATCAGTTTACCTCCTTGGCCTTTGGAGTGATTACTGCTCCCGCAGATTTCATAAGCTGCCTTATTCACATGCTGTCACAGAAGAAGGTACTCTGTGAATACTCCTCTGTGGAAATAGAGGTTAGAATAGACTTACAAATGCATAAAGAAACCATAAACTAAACCTAATATCTGTTTGGAGCCAGCACTCCCAGTCCTTGGAAGAGATTATTCCTGTTGTACAGTGGATATCCTGGAATTGGAGTGGTGGTCTACCTCTGAAAGACAGAACCATTCAGTCAGGAACCTCCCAGTTAGACACTAGAACTTCAAGGTCCAAGACGTGGGATTCATTCCAAAGGAAGATGCACATAAATAAGAGATGATGATATTAGTGCAGGTGAAGCTATGTGCATCCTTGCTCATGTGCTATTCCTAACTCTGCTGCTACCCCTGACTCCATCCTTACACATAACCGTACAAAAACTCCTTTCACTACCCCAGTTCTGGCAGACAAGGTTGGTGTGTACTGTTAGGTGTCGTTATTGTTTAAGTAACTAATCACTAAAGGAAAATCTTTCCTTTTTCCAGTCAGTTTGGCATCATGTTTGTGTTTTTTGATAGTTGTAGGTTTTAACATAGATAATTCAGTGTTAAGTTATTCAAAGTTTCTGCATGTTGACAAATGAGAATATATTTGTAAATATGTGTACACACACACACACACACACACACACACACACACACACACACACACACACACACACACACACACTCACACCAGAAGACTAACATTTCTTGCGAGTATCCACTGGTCGGCACTCTTGTTGTCTAGCAGCGTATTCCTCTTTAACCCCTTTAAACATATGAAGGAAGTAAATACACACTCACAGCAATGTGCAAAACCATGTAGTGTATAAATTCACTGACGTGTAGTATCGAATTTTATTTGTTTCAGAAACAATAATAGGGGCCAGTGTTTTAAATGAACAGTGTGCCAACACCTTTGGTTGACTACCATAGAGGCACACCTCATTAGTTGAGAACTTCTGGCTTATAAATGCCAGTGGTGACGTTAGATTGTAAATCATTCCAGCCTGCAGGAAACGATTTTGATTTCCAAGCCATTTGGGAAGCTGACATTCTTATCTGCTCTTCATGTTCGTTTTGTTCATCTCACCTTAAGTGCATTTTATTCTTCTGGACATTGGATATGTAGGAGTTTGTTAGCTTTCAATGCATCAGGATCAGGTAACCTAAAATAAAAATGTATAAAGTATATGTGTGTGTACAAAAGTATTTTAATGATTTGTCTAATGGTGAAATATGACTGCATATTTTGAGTAATATATGGAAACCTAATGTCTGGGCCTTTTTTTAAAGGCCACCTACATCCTAAACATATTTCCTGCCCCCTTGGCAAGTAAGTATCCTTCTGAGGAAAATCTTCTACAAAATTTTCTGAGGAAAAATGTTTTTTCTATGAATTTTGTTTTTTATTTTATGTTAATAAAACGTATTCTAATTGATTTTCATGTGAAAGGATTTTTGTTTGGGGTATGCATATTTGAGGAAATTGTAAATATCTGTTGTATTGTATTTTTTTTCTTCAAGTAAAATAATTGTGTGAGGCAGCAGGATATTGTGCTTCTGAGGACTGTCACTGAAATTTTTACCTCAAAATCTTTTCTTTACTGTCAGGTTTACTGATTCAGTCAGGCTTCACTACCCACTTTTTCGTCTCTTTTCTCAGCTTGACCATGAAGCAATTATCAGTCTCCTTGCTCTTCCTTCTGTCTGCAAGAAGAAAATTTCTTGGGAGCCTTCCAGTGTAAGGCCTTCTCCCTAACTGCCTCAGCTGCTGATGAGTGACTCTGCTGTGGCCAGTCCTAGTTCCTGGGACCTTGCGTTAGGCACCCCCTTTTTGGCTTTACAGTTGTCCTGATCAGGCAGGGGAGAACCACTCTTGTCTTTAATTGAAGGAGAGGATGAAAGTATAACTGCACTTTGGTGCCTAATTCCCAGGCTAGTGCCCCTGTTTTCTGTTGGTCTCCTAGGAAAAGAAAGCAAAAAGTTGAGTGTCTCTTCTGTTATTTTAACTATGGACAAGGAAGATTGCCGGGATTTACCAAGGGATTACTTTCTTCTTTTAATGTGTTAAAAATCCTCTTCTTCTTTCACTTCAGATAGGAAAAGAAAAAAAGATTTGCCCTCACATTCTGATGACTGATTCACAGTCAGTAGAGCATGAAATGAAAGAGGTGTGATGTGATGTCGCCCTGTCTCGACTTCGTTATACTGATGGGATCAGAACCGATCTTCGGTTCCGACTCGGCCGTTTACAAAAGTTCGAAGTCTCCCAACTAGCTTGTGGCTTACTTAGCCCATGATGCTCTAGGGAATTCTCCAGATCTCATTTCCACTAAAGCAGATCGAGCGTTTCTTCAACTGGCTCTGGCTAAGTTTACCTTTAAATCATTATATTATACCTTTTAAACTTTTTTCCTCCTTTAATAATTTTGTGCTTTTATCTTAATAATTCTCTGACTTTGTTAGTCACAGTGTTAGTCTGTGTCCGTTGCTTGCTGTGTTTTCTCTGGGGTCTTCGTTTTATCTCAAGGCCTACAGTTCCATCCCTATCCCGGCTTCTATGTGTGTGTGTTAGTTCAGTTAATCTTGGCTTATAAGATTTTCTTGTACTAAGCCTTTTCTATCCGAAATATCATTGCGTGTGTGCATTATTTACTGATCAGGGAACTAGTTTGAACCCCCCAACCCCCCCCCCCCCCCGAGTCAGCTCATTTAACTTAGAGAGCGGTTCATCCCGTTTAAGTTAGAGGCCTTGTGCTACTAGACTGTCAAGTGTCCTGCTTGTTTAGTTTGGTTAATCTTTAACTTATAAGGTTTTCTTGTACTAAACCTTCTATTTGAAATATCAATGTGTGTGTCTGTTGGTTATTTATTGTTCAGGAAACTAGTTTAAACCCCTTTTCCCAAGTCAGCTCATTTAACTTAGAGATCGGCTCAGCCTATTTAAGTTAAAGGGCTTTTTTCCTGTGCTATTTTGTACTGCAAAAAAAAGTTATTTGTTGTTTCTTCTGTTCCTATCTAAATAGCTCATTTAAGAGAGAGAGTTATTACTCCAAAATATTACTGGTGTTGTTAAGTTGTGTATTCTTTCTTGGTTAATATGTCTAAGCAATTAAGACACTAAACCCTCTGGGTTTAAGAAATGTTCTAAGTGCTCCCAGAAAATGTCTTTGAATGATAGCCATACTGAATGTGTGTACTGCCTTGGAGCAGTACACTTGCAAGAGTCGTGCTCTATATGGTACTCTGTGAGTTTGAGGGTTCTCCTTTAAAGGAAAAATAAGCTGATACTGAGAGGAATGTTAGAGTTCCTTTTCGGAAGCCTTAGGAGAGGATCAAAGTGCATCAAAGTTAACCTCTTCCCCTTCTTCTAGATCTGGAAAATCAAGTAAAATATCTTCATCCTCTTCAGGTCAGTCTGGACCTACAAATAAAATTTCGAAAATGTCTTCATCTGACCCAAAATCTGTCGGGCCCGAAAAAACATCTACCTTGGCTCCTCCTGTTTCAGAACCGTTGGTATTGCAGACTCGGAGCCAGTCCTCTGTGCTGGAGCCGGTTTCTCTGACTTTAAGGTCGCCAATATGACAAAGGTCAAGATCTTCTGCCCCCTCGTCTTGGTCCTTGAGGAGTTTGTCAGAAGGTGATGTGGATCGTGTGGTGCGGAGGCTTTTAAGTACACTGGCACTAGCCAAATTATTGTCTGAGCCAACCCAGAGAGTTTCTGAGCCGAGTGGACCTACCCCATCATTATTGACTCCTCCTCCTCCGACTCGCCTTGGACCCAGAATGCATGGAGCTGATCATAAAGGAACTGTTGGAGCTGAGACCTGCAGCTCTGACTTCTGCGCCAACTTCCTCTGTGCCATCTGAGCTTGAGGAGTCTAGGAACCGACACTCTCCAGTCAAGTCCGGGGAAGACAGTTGGATCAGACAGTTGTCTGATCCGAATGTGCCTCTCCCTTAGGAGACATTTCTGGATGCACTTGTGTAACTTTGCGGAACCCTGTAAGTCTTCTTTTGTTAATGCTCCCTTCAATGGCTTGTCCTTGTTTGGGCCTAAGTCAAAGACACACTAACCAGATATGAACAGGAAGGAAAAACGGTCTGTCGTGGAGTCCATTTTTCCATACTTTCTAGACCTTCTCCAAAAGGTCAGAAGGGAGGAAAGATGTGGTTTGGAAAATCCCAGAGAGTTTTTCAAGACACACGTGGTGAGTCTTCCCCTAGGGGCAGAGGGGGAAGCAATAATGGAAGACGCCGGCCACATGGCAGAGGGGGTCTGCAGAACCAGGGGTGCCCTTTCAGTGCTCCTAAAAGGAGGCCTATCTGTCCTTCTCTGGAGGCAGTTGGGGGTCACTTATCCTTGTACCCAGATGCCTGGCTAGAAATAATAAAAGAAAAATGGGTACAAAGCATCATATCCAGAGGTTACTCCATACCCCTTTTCCCTTCCTATCCCCAAGCAGAAAAACATTCTGGATTTTCTACCTAGTCACAGGAAACCAGCAACCCTAGAAATACAGACGTTGCTAGAAAAAAAGTCGTCCAGCCGGTCCCCACAGAGCAATTAGGATCCGGGACTTACTCAAGGTTCATTTTAGTTCCAAAGAAAACAGGGGACTGGAGACCCATACTGGATCTCAGCAGATTGAGCAAATCTGCAACAAATGGTAACACTGCAGTTGATAACTTCCCTTTTTGGGAAAAGACAATTGGATGTACTCTATAGACCTCCAAGATGCATACTACCACATAAAAATGGACAGGCCATCCAGGAGTCACCTACACTTTCGGCTGAGAGCCAGTCTTTACCAGTTTCGAGCTTTGCCCTTTGGTCTCACTACAGCCCCCAGAGTGTTCAAATATATGGCAGTAGTCACGGCTCACCTGAGATGTCTTGGATTCTGAGTGTTTCCGTATCTAGACGACTGGCTCCTAACCACCACCACCAAGCATCTACTAACAGAAGTAAGAGATATCACCCTGAGACTCTGCTCCCATTTAGGGATCACAATAAACTACAAAAAACCTGCCTTATTGCCATCTCAACATATCGTTTTTATAGGCACAGATCTAGATACTACAAAAATATACATATTTATTTATTTATCTATTTATATCTAGATACTACAACATATACATAATAAATCTAGAGCAATTGATAATAGCTTTTCAATCTTACTCACAAACACTGGCTAATCTACAATGTATGTACTGTACCTGTGTACTATGTATGTATTCTACCTACATTCCAAAGTTCAGCTGTACACCACAAATCTATTACTTACCTTTATTTTTAAAATTAATATTTTTTTGATTGTTCTCTCCACTGTAACTGTTTGTGCCGCATACCACTGTAAAAACATGTCTCTTGTAATTTGTGTGTATACTGATTATGTCTAAATAACTAAATGTGTCTGTAATTTTTCTTTGTGGAGCTTTTCTCCCCGGGCCTCTGCTGAAAAAGGGCCTTTTCGGCTCAGTCAGATACCCCCGGTTAACAAATGTAAAATAAAATAAAAAGAAATAAATAAATGATAGTAAAGCTTTCCCCAGAAAGAGCACAAGCCTTGCAGCTTCATATCTCTGTCCTTTTTTTCAAAAGGAAGATTCAAGCAAGGACAGTTTTAAGAGTACTAGGCATCATGGCAGCAGCGATAAACGTAATTCCGTTTGCATGGCTGCACATGAGAATCTTACAGTGGCTGCTGTTCACTCAGCTGTCCATGCAGGAACTTCCGATGTCGCATCAGATCATATTAACAGAAACTTGCAGGAGAGATCTCCATTGGTGGCTACAGTTGTTCTTCCACAACCGTTGCCCACAGTGACTATGGATGCTTCCGAGATAGAGTGGGGGACATTATCAGGGAAGGGCTGTCCAAGACACATGGCAGGATCATGAGGCCCACTTGCACATCAGTGTCCTAGATATGAGAATGGTGCTTCTTGCGTTGCAGGCATTCCAAGACTCTCTTCTGATAGGAATGATTGCTGTCCAAGCTGACAACATGTCAGTTTTATGATATGTAAACACAGGGAGGAACCAGATCTTGCCCCCTTTGTCGAGAGGCACTGAGAGTGTCAGTGGGTAACCTCCTCCCAGCATTTTCTGGTAGCAACGCACATCCTAGGGAAATCCAGTGTGATAGCAGACAAATTCAGCAGGGCAATTCTCACAAGTGGTCCAGGAAACAAGACATAACGGAAATGATTTTCCGAAAATGGGGCCAGCCTTGCTGCAACCTTTTTTCCACGTCCATGAATGCCAAATGCAGCAGCTACTTTGCCCTAATCCCCGCTCTGGGGAAGTCCCCAAGGGATGCAGTCTTACATGATTGGCTCTCGGGTCTCCTTTACACCTTTCCTCCTGTTCCGCTGATACCCAAAATTCTTCAGGAAGCCAGCAGATTGGGAAGGATCTTAATACTTCTCACCCCATACTGGCCTCATCAAATCTGGATCCCCTTCTTTTGTGGCCTCATCTTCAGGAGGAGCCCTAGATTCTGGACCCAGTTCCGGATCTTCTGATAACACCCATCAGGGAGGCTCCATCCACCTCTGCAAACCTCCAAGTTGACAGCATGGCTGCTCCGATTCCAAACATAGCCAGGCTACCTGACCTTTCATCTTCAGTGCAACATATCTTGATTTCTTCTCACAAAGCTTTTACGAGAAGATTATATCTTAGCAAATGGAAAAGGTTTTCCTCCTGGGCTTTGAAAAATAATCTTGACCCCTTCTCTGCACCTTTACCCTCCTTTCTGGAATTTTTAGCAAAGCTTTTTCAGGAGGGGACAGCTGCAGCTACTATTAGAGTTCAACTAGCTGCAATCTCTAATTTCCATCTTGGAGAAAGAGGTCCAAATGTTATGTCCCACAGACGTTGCAAAGTTTTCTTGAGAAGTACTAACCTGTTAAAACCACCCATAAAAACCACCTCTTCCTCCATGGAACCAAAATTTTGTTTTATCCTGTATAATCCTTTTCCCCCTTTGAGCCCTCACCATCCTGGGACCAAAAGTTTTTAACCTGGAAGACAACTTTCTTAGCAATCACTTCAGCTAGGCAAGTTTCGGAGCTACAAGCATTGTCCATCAAACCTCCCTATATGCTATTCCATAGGGGCAGAGCTTCACTGCATACGAACCCATCCTTCCTACCAAAGATATGCTCGGAATCAAACTTAAACCAGTCAATAGACTTACAATTTTTTTCTCCAAATATGGCAATAAGTTGAATATATGTCACACCAACTGGATGTTCACAGACAATTACTTCTCTGCTTACACAGAACAAAGGACTTTAGAAAGACTGTGATCAACTGTTTGTATCCTTTTCAGACTGCAGGAAAGGTGCTCTAGTAGCTAAATCTACTATATCCAGGTGGTTGTCAGATTGCATTACATTCACCTACCAGTCTGTAAACAAACAACTTCCAGGCAAAATAAGAACTCATTCTACTAGGGCTATTTCTACCTCTTCTGCCTTTCGTGCAAAACTGCCAATTGACACCTTCTGTGCTGCAGCAACATGGACAAGACCTCATATCTTTATCACTCATTACAAAGTGGATAGGGACAGGGCCTCTTTTGGGTCCACTGTTCTGAAGAACGTTCTCCCGTGAACCACCCAAGAGAGATGGTGCTAGGGACATTGTCCCATCAGTAAAGAATGAAGGCGAGAGAGGACAACATCACTTAAAGAAGTTATGTACTGACCATAATGTTCCATGTGAGTTGTCCATCTTGTCTTCATTCTTACATCCCACCCTCCTGCCCCCAGCCTTTGGCTCCTGGATGATCGAGAGGTTACTATTTGGCATCTAATATTCTCTGACCCTCTTCTTGGTTTTTGTTGATAACTTTTTTATATGCGCTATTTAGTATACCAGCAAACAAGATCTGGGGAATTCCCTAGAGCGTCATGGGATAGGGAGTAAGCCATGAGCTAGTTGGGAGACCACAAGCCTTTGTAAATGGCCGAGTCGGAACCGAGGATCAATTTCAAACCCATCAGTAAAGAATGAAGGCGAGATGGACAAATCACATGGAACTTTATGCTGAGTACATAATTTCTTTTTTTTTCTTCATTGAAGTCTCCTTAGGCTGAAAATTCTGGTTCTGAAAGTGTTTCATCAAATTTCTCACCAGAAGAGCTGTTTTGTGTTTTTTTTTTTTTTTTTGAAACTATAACCAAAAACCAAAATGAAAGATTTGTTTCAGAGTGCACAGAACAAAATTCCTATGTCTCAGTAAAATTGATATGATTTGTTACAATTGTATTTTTCTTGGCCTCTGGCTGTCCCTCCTGGTTTATCAGCTTTAGAGAATGTGTTGTTTTAACAGTTTGCAGCATGGCTGACAGTCATCCCCCTGCTTCCAAAAAGTCTAATGGTTATTTAAAGTACATCAGACACATTTTCTCATCCCAAATCAAATCCTACAGTGATTCCTTTTTCAAAGCAATCTATAGCTAAATATATTGTGAATGTGAACCCCATTCCCTCTGACAAGGGTGGGAAAACTTTTGATAGATATGGGAAAAAGGTGTATTCTTTTACCACTTTAACTTTCAGAATTCTGAACTGCCAGGCCCACATACTAAAAAATTTACTGGCTTCTTTTGAGAATATAAGAAAGATAATTGTTACCCTTCATTCTTCAGAGAGAAAACTTCTTTAAATTCCTTAACTGTGTCTGCTTCTCAAGTAACCAAACACTCTTTAAAGTGCTCTTATGACTCTCCTGATGTATTAAGAGCAGCTGCTACTGGTTCAGTTATGAGGAGATGTACTTGGTTACATTCTCAAACTTACCAGCAGATGATAAATCTGAGATTTTGGCCCTTCTGCTGTTGAGGTTCTTAACTTAAGAGATCTAATGAGAGATTGAAAATTATTCAGGGGATTGGCTAGATCTTTCAACTCTCCTTTTCTCGGTTCAGTCGAAACCATGTTGAGTCATATTTCATCATTAGACAAATTATTAAAATATTTTTGTACAAGCACATACTTTATACATTTTTTTTATTTTATGTTTTCTGATCGTGATGTGATTTAAGCCAACACTTACATATTCAGCAGAAATTTTCCTCCTAATTCCAGCCTCCAGGAAGGGACTTAAAAAGTCATCTGCGCTGATGAATTGAAAAATCCATCTGCTCTCTATTTTCAGGAAGCAAAATAGAACAGTCTTGGCAAGTTTCAAATTTATTAGCATTTTAAAAAGTAATGGCAAGGAGGCCATAAGAAGAAAAGGTATCCTCCAAAATCCAAGGACCGTCCCAAAAGTAAGGTTGACTATTTAATGCCTCTTTAATCCTTAATCCATCCTGGCAACCATTTAAATTTGTCTGTCCATCTAGGCCTTCATCTTCCCTCAGTGGCATCAGATCATCTCATACAATTGGGTTCTGAGAATAATCCATTAGGTGCATAGATGACAAGGGGAGAGCTTTCCTCTTTTCCAGGGCATCTTATAAACCAAACATTCCTGTTTCCTCCAGTTTTGGAACACATTATATTGGGGGTCTTGGAACAAGCTTCCTCAGATCAGATAGGCACAGGGATTTATTCAAGGATCTTTCTGGTGCCAAAAAAGAGAGAATTTGAAGACCAGTCATAGACTTCGTCCTTTTCAGTCTCATTTCCAAGGTCCCAAAGTTCAAAATGCTATCCCTCTAAACCTTATTATCACCCTCCCCTTTCAGTCTCATGGCAAGGGTAGACTTAAAAGATGCTTATCTTTGCATGCATATTTGAAAATATTTTAGATGTTTTTAAGGGTTTCTGTATCTGGCTTGCATTGCAGCTTTGTGTTTTACCTTTTGATGCATCTGATACACAAGGGCATTTACCAAAGTGTGTGGCTCCATTAATTGCTTACTCCAGACATCAAGGCATTCACATATTTCCATATTTGGATGATCATCTTAAATTTGCAGATTTGTTTCCAGTTGTCAAGATTCCCTGATGTGTCCCTGTTTAGTCTGGGTTTCAAGTAAACTTCAGTAAATTCTCTTATTTCCCTTAGAATAGTTTTTTTTTTTCTGAGAGCTCTGTTAGATACTTCCTTAGGAGGGCTTTTCTGTCTTTGGACAAAGTAGAACTGTATATAGAAATCTTCTTGAGCTTTTACAAGCAATCTTTGACATCTGCTGGGCATTTTTCATGATTCTGGGTTTCATTGCCTTTATGATTATCATGATTTCCTTGACCGGACTTCACAAGAGAAAAATTCAAGGGTATCTCAGGTCAGTCTGGGGTTTGTAAAAAGGGAGGTACTTTGGTGGGTGAACCATTTTTGTGTTAAACCAGATCTTCCTTTCCTTCCTTTTACCTGTCTCATTCTGTCACAACAGAATCCACAGGCTTTGCTTGGGGAAGGGTGGTATGTATCAGAAGGTGAACCAACAAGACATAAAAAAGCAGATAACTGTTATATAGATATTGGCAGTAGTCGGTGCTCTTCTCTATAAGCCTCAAATTATCTTTGATCTCCTGGACCACTGCAAGTTATTACAGAAATCAGCACAATGATGTGGTATATAAACACACAAGGAAGTACAACCATTTGGGACTTGCCATGATTACCTGGGAGGTAGTAGTTTGACTCTTCAGGCATCAAATGGAAGATTTGAGGTTCTTGACTTGAAATACTGTGTTACTCATTCCACTGACTTCTGCAAGAAGACTAGTTGAGTTTCGCAATCTTATGGTGAGTCAACCCTATTTAGTTTTTCACAAGAATATGGTTTCCTTGAGAACAAGTCCTTCTTTTATACATAAAGTAAATGTTTCATAATGTACTGGGAGATTAATACATTAGTTCAAGGTATTCTTTCCAGAACCCTAAAATGAGAGAGAGAGAATCTTACATCCTATGGGTATCCATAGGTAGCTCATACACTACATAGACAGAATAAAGTCCTTCAGGGAGGCCAATCAGCTGTTTGTTTCCTATAAAAGTAAAAAAGGGCAGCTAGTGTCAGTGCAGACATTTTCTGGATTGCGGTCTAATGCAGACACTGTGCTAGTCTCACCATAACAAGTCACTTCTAGGCAGGGTGATGGCTCACTCTGCCATGGCTTTGTCTTCTTTTATGGCTTTTTGAAAAGGGTGGACTCGAAGTATTCTAGAAACAACAACATTGTCCACTGTGTATACTTTCACAAAGCATTGCAAACTGGATTCCTTTTCCAGGTCCAGAACAGGCTCAGCTAGGCCCATTCTCCAAGGGCTCTGGGATTCTTAAATTCCTTCTACCTCCCTATATAATCCTAAGATTTGGTAATCCACCCATACTATTTTGCACTACTAAACCAGTCTTTCCCTGCATAACCATCTCAGATGAAAGCCTGTCAGAAACATGAATTTTAATCTGTTTTTCTTCAACTCAAGTACAAATTCTGAGTACTTTTATTTTGATTTTATTGGCTAGGTATACCCTATTGGCTCATTTTCATAGGTAGTCTTAGATGGTTTTTATAATGACTGGTCCCATCAGGAAGCTTGGCAGTAAGGCATCAGGTTTCTTAAACACTGAAAAAAATTAACGGTCTTTATCTGGACAAAAGTAACAAAAAATGTGAAAAACATGCCTTTGCAGGAGCAGGCCTCACTGGATCACTCTCTTTCCTGAGTTTTGAAGTATCGCTGTGAACTTATAATTGTTAATTTTTTTTTCCATCTTTAGAAAAGTCAACATTTCAAATCTTGCCTTGCTAGGTAGAATCCATATTGATTAGGGAAAATTTTTCCAGGAAACTAGGGGAAACCTACCTGATTATTATTGGCTAGGAAATTCTCGTGTACCTGTTAGTTCAGTAGGGGGGAATGCACAGCTGTAACGAAAACAGATAAGGAAGCTTTGCATGTGGAAGTCAGAGATCCTGGAGGACTACAAAGATTTTGAATTACATGCTGAGTTATAAAGATTTTAACAGCATAGCAGAAGATGTTTTGTTTTTTTGTTTGTTTTAAATCAAAGGAGTATTGTAATGTGTAACATTGCAAAATGTACTGTAGCTGCTATGAAAAGTCACCCATTAGTGGGGTAGAAATGATGGTCCATTGATATCTGAAGTTACAGGAGGTGTAGAAATAAAAGTAGAGGAGTACAGAGAGTAGGTGTAATGGATACAATTGATCTGAGTAGTCATTCATACATTCATTTGATTTCTTATCTGCTTAATTAGAGTCACAAGAGTATAATGTTGATTCCTAGCAGTCAGTGGGCACAAGGCAGAGAAAGTAGTGCTGAGCAAGGCACCAGCCCATTGCAGATGACAGACCAATACACTCGTACAAATTTGGGCAAGTTTGAGGGTTACCATTTCACCTCTTTTGGATGTGGAAGGAAACTGCATTATCTCACAAAAAAACATGCAGGCACAGATGCAATGCAGACTCTGCAAAGGTTAGAAAGATACAGGGAGGTGTGCACACTCTGTACAAAAGGCACCCCGTCATAAAAAAGAATATTTAATTCTCTATAAAATTAATGTCTTGTCACCATAAATGAGAACCACTCCCTTTTGGTTACATGGACAATGTGGCCCTGCTAGTTTTGATACAAAGGGGTTGGGAGGGTGGCCTAATGGTTGATGTGTTTGCCTTACAAAACACAAGGTGCAGGGTTTGAGTCTCACAAAGGATAATTGGCTAGGCTTACAATGGCTGGCAAGGGGAGTTAGCTTAGTACTAATCTATGAACTTATTGTGTAAGTACTTTACAGATAGAATAACACCCTAAGTGCAGCATTACCCTGGTGTCCAAGTGTATTTCCCCTGAAACTTTTAATAAGAGATGTTAAGTAGTGTTTGAGATTTCATATGTGTGTACCTAATAATGGCCTTAACATGGAGTGGCACTCAGAGTTGTATCTTGTTTGTCTGATACATATAATCCAAACATGCATTTATTTAGTTGGCATTATGTCAGATCTAGCAGTCATGCAGTTTTCTCTATATAATTGAAACTTTTTGACTTTCAAAAAATTAGCAGTCTCTACCAAATAAATACCCACATGAGATGTTAAGCACTGCACAAAGTATCGAGGTGCTTAGGTTGACTTTGTTTCACTGAATCTCATTTCATCCCGACCACATCGCTGAAAAAAAAATTATTGAAAACTCATTTCACTGAATCTCATTTCACTGAACTGAACTTAGTATATATGGCACTGTGTAGAGTACTGTAAGGCAAGTAAAAGTTATATGCCCTTTTCCCCACTGTAGTGCGATCCTGGGGTTAGTATATATAGTTATGGGGGTGTGGGGGGCACAGCCCCCCACTTTGTTTGTTTTATATTGTATTTTACCAAAAACATCAAAACAATACATTTTAAACAATAGACATGCATAGCTGCAACACCAATGACTGACTCTCTCCAGAAGACGATATGTACTCAAACTAAGTGGGGGGGCACACATCCCCCCATAACTATATATGCTAACTCCAGGATTGCACTACAGTGGAGAAAAGGGTATATACCTTTTACTTGCCTTACAGTACTCTACACAGTGCCATATATACTGACTGCAGTTCAGTGAAATCAGTTTTCATTATTTTGAATTTTCAGCAAAGTGGTCGGGGTGAAATGAAATTCAACGAAACAAAGTAGACCCAGGTGCTTATATGCCTTTATATTCCAGAAGATGAGGATTGATTCAAATTTCCCCAAGTGGTCTATGAGAAGCATATAATTTACCAGGCTCTTTTTGGTAAGTAAAGTCCAAGAAATTTGAATCACCACCACCTGAATGTTTTCTACTCCATGATCACATTCTCTGTCATGTCACTGTTCAGCAGAAGAGTCTGTTTGCCATTGTTGCTCCTCCAAAGTGGTAACTTTCATGTCAGAATGAGGAGGAGGAATCAAAGTTTAGAAGCAAAAGCTGACACCCTGCAACTTATGACTTTTTTTTTGAGGCCCTTAAATGCTGACTGAGTGGATAGTGGTGGCGGGGCCACCTACATGCATCATCCTTTCAAATACTGACTGACTCGGATAACTGACTTCTTTTCTTTTCACCCATGATCTCCCAAGTCATTTCAGTGCCGGAATCAAACTGTCTAGCTCTTACAATGTCTCAAGATTATCGTAAAGGAAGCTAGAATGAGCTTGAAGCCCAGTTCTGTATTTCATACTGTCTTTATAGGGTCACCTAGACAGTTGTGCTGTGACAGCCTTTCTTCTTTTGGATGGATTCAGGCTTTCAGAAGGAAGTTTTGTTTATTTTGCTCATATAGACCATGTTAGCATGAGTAGTATTTTATCTTACAAGCTATATGGAAGCCACGGTTCCCCATGGTTCATATGCAAGTCTTCACTTGCAATGTTTGCATTGGACTTTGGACATCTTGCAAGCCCAAATTTCACAAGTCTTGTCTACCACGGACTGGTTTTATAAGGCCTGCTACGAAGGCTCAGGATGGTGGCTGGACATCAGCTTGGTACAGCCTTCTCTTCAGAATTTGTCTTTAGTCCAGATTACAATAAATACTTCTCTGTTGGCATAGAGGGTCCATTTTGGCAGATTTTCAGGAGGAGAGACATTGATTCTATCAACAGAAAAAGTAAGTGCTGAAAAATGACTGAAGTGTTATTAGACCACCAGCATTTTGCTGTCTGTCTTTCTGTCTGAGGGATACTCGATCCTTTTCATGGATAGCTTGGCAGTGGTGTTCTACATAAGCATACAGGAAGGATCAGATTTATGTCCATCACTATTTTTCTAGTTGCCTCACATTTCCCATAGAGGTTAAAATGTCTTGTGGACAGACTCACTGAAAACTTTCTAGATAAAGGAATGATCTTACATTCACATTATTTGTTGAGTTTTCTTCAGAAAGTGGGGACAGCCTCTGTTGTAATCTGCTTGCTTCTCTTAACAGCCATGACAAGCACAAGAGCTTCCTCACTTCTGTGCCCCACAAGGGTTATTCCAATCAGCATTCTTTTACAGCACCCTGGTTTCATTCCTCTTGTATGCTTTTTCTTTGGTACCACTAATATGAAGTTCATTCAGTAAGTGACCATGGAGAGGGCTTCACTGATTTTGATACATTTCTGTTCCAGGCAGCTCTAATCCCCCTTTTTAATCCAAAGATTGACTTATTGCTATAACCTTCTGATCTAGACTTTTCAAATTAAGCATAATGCCTTTTTAAGAGAGGCTTAGCTGAAACTTTCTACAGAGAAGTTACTTGTAGACAAATGGTAGACATTTTAAACGTGGATGACTGCTTGTAACTTGCTTCCCACATGGCTGAAATGGCACTTTTTCCTAACTTCTTGCCATGCATTTTCATTTACGGTCTTAATCCTTCTGTTAAGGTTCACTTAGCTGCCATTTCTAACTTTTACCAATGGGGTAAGGGGCAAATGTACCTTTTTGAGACCGAAAAACCTTAGTGAGAAGTGCGTTCTTCATCAGGCTACTGTCTGAGGTTAGGCTTCTGCATATGATCTCTGTTTCATGATGGAGAAACTTTTTGAACCCGCTGACATACAGACATAAAATTATTTTTTTGGAAAGCTCTAATGAGGATCCTTCCTTTCAAATTAGGTCATGTGTTAAAAATATTTTTTTCCTTGAAAGAAAGTTTTTCATTGCTCATTACCTTAAGTAGGATGGTGTTAAGTGCTTCACATTTTCTGTTCAACCTCCATCCTTAATTTTATAAGGTCAGGGTAACTGTGTACACTAATCCCATCTTTATTCCTAAATTTATTCTGATTTTCTTTTTGAACCAGTGTATTCATTTCCTGTTTTTTTTTTTTTTTTGGAGAATTCCGTTAAGTAGGGAACATCTTATGCATACTGTGGAGGTGTACAGACTGTCACAGTATTAAAATCAGTGCATTGGCATGTCCTTTGCCAAGAGAAGGGAATATACAAAATGTTACATTAGTTTCTGTTCATGCTGCTGGCCTGGTGCAGCACGTTGTTGCCACAGATGTTCTAAAGGCAGTTTTACCAGAGGCTCTTCAGCTTCTGGTGCCTTGTTTTGGATTGTTTTGGACAAGACTTGTGGTGGTGTTACTTGGGCTACACTCCATGCAGCCACCAAGCACTACAAGCTTCATTTGGCTTCCTGTACTTTTTTTTTTTTTTTTAAACAGATAGTTAAGGGGAGTGAGGCAATAGAGCGTGAGAAGGGAAGAAGAGAGTTATTGAGACAAATGCTATGCAAATCAAAGTGCTTAGATAATTAAATGAGTAAATGCATGCCATACTTAAGGGCAAAGTTACAAGTACTGCACTAACAAAAGTGTCATTGGCTACAGGGGAGAAGGGAGTCTGAAGAGTTACCAAGACTTGGAGTATCTAGGAGTCATGTGGAAAGATGGTGCATACTCAAAATTACATGAGCTGTACAGAGGAAGAGTTAAGGGTAAGAAAAATAAGTGACTGAGAGAAAGTCAGTTTAGCTCAGAAACCAAAAAACAGCAACTGGGATTGCTGGCAGGTCATCAGTGTATACAAGCCAGATAATGACTTACTCAGAAATTTAATTAAACACCATAGTGATACAGGACCTCAGAATTTTAGCAGTGAACTGGAAGGCAGTGACACCAGTGTAGAATGGAAAAGGAGACAGACAAAGCTTGATTGAAATGCAAAGTAAAATCCTAGCAAAGAAAGGAAATGTCCTTTACTAGGTCCTCAACAAAATATTAGAATTGAAAAGGTAGTTTTAAGGTGTTAACAAGCAGCAATTACAATATGAAAGTAAATGTGTAAGAGAAGGGAAACTATTTAGTGAATATTCTGTTTTAAAGTACGTTCAGTTTCAAATTGGATTCTTGACAGTTCTAGTCTACTTTTTTAAACACCTTTATTGAGTTATCACTTGTGACAGAAATTTAAATTTATGAAAGAGTAATCAAACCATAGTAACAAGTCATGCTTACAAACATTATTCATGACATATATTGTTATATATAATATAAGCAACATTGCATAAATTATTCAATTCCTGACTTCTCTTAAACCTCATTCCTTCTCCAAAACATTTTATGCATGTATTGTTCCTCCAATTACCATTTTTTCCAATGTAATTTACTCCTACCCTTATCTAAAGATCCCACTTCCTTCTTTTTTTCTCTGTTAACAGTATTCAATACTTCAAATATAGTTGGTTTAGATTTTGATTTCCATTTTCTTGTAATTGTTTTTTTGACAGCTACCAGAAATAAACTTAACAAGGCCTTACTATGTCTTGGCAGTTAACAAAAGGGAAAGAGGATACCCCTGCCTAGTTCCTCTGTTCAGACACAACTTATCAGAGAGGAACCCTCCCACTGTGATTTTTGCCTCCAATCTCTCAGATATCCTTCTAATTAACCTTATTATTGTATCAGGAAATGCAAATGCTTCCATTGCCTACTCATAAAATCCCAGCTTACTCTGTCGAATGCTTTCTGTGCATCAAGACCCATCGATAACAGTGGTATTTCTTAAATTCTGCTTCCGTCTGGGTCATCGTTGTTCTGATAATGTTGTCAAATGTTTGCTTCCCTCCACAAAGCCACATTGGTCCATACCTATCGATTTTGGCATCACCTTTAACTTTGGCATATTTAAGTCTTCTATAAATATTTCCATTTGTGCTTTTTCTTGACTTCCTCATTTCTCTACTATATACAAGTTTTTGTAAAATTTCCAAAACATCTCTAATACCTCTACGGGATCTCTGGTTATTTTTCTTGTCATAGGCTTCCTAAGTATGGCAATAGCTGTTTCTACTTTCTATTGCGTAAGTCATTGTGCCACAAATTTTTGTGCTCCTGAATTATCATAAAAAATAGTTGCTTAACCACAATCTTTCTAAACTCATGCATATTATCCAGGTACTCTGTTATATTCCCTTATTTTGTAATACTTTTACCTTTGTCAGACCCTGTAAGTAGTTCTTATTACTTCATAACCAGCTCTGTTTTTATTTTATTTCTACCTATTTTTAAACTCCATTTTCATTTTATCCCACTTACTAGCTATAACTTCTGGAGTCCTTTCTATATTCCCTAATAACTCCTGGATAATTTATACTACCCATTCCTTAAATTCATGTCTTTTGAACAGGTAAGTGTGGAAGTGATAGTGCCTCATTTGTGCTTCATTACCCTGGATTTTTTTTCCTTGTAATTATTGGCACATGATCTGAAATAGTTATTAGATGTATATCACAGTTGTCAACGAAATGGACATGTTCCTGTGAAATATAACTCTTTCAAGTCTAGCCCAGACATTGTAGAAGTAATATGTAAATTCTTTCAGCATTCCTAATACTGAATTCATGTCTTTCATACCAAATATTTTCATAAATGTCTTCAGAAATCTACAGTCTTTTATTATATTTTCCCTTCTAGTCACCCCAGATGCATCCTGATTGTTGCAAATCAAATTCCAGTCCCCACCTACAAGTAATATTCCCTGCAGAAAGCTGATTATTTTTCCCAGTTCTTTTATTTCCAAAATAACAGTTTTAGGTGGAATATAAATGCATGCCAGCATAAATTTTCTTCTTGTGTCAGTAGCCCTTTACTTCTACAAATCTGCCATTATTATCTTTTCCCTATTCATTCACTACTGGAGCACATCTAGCATTTAATATAAGTACCCTTTTTCTCCTTTGTCCCTGACATTCTGCAGTATATCCATCCCGAAGTCCTTCCTTTTGTCATATTCACATGCTCGATTCTTTCCAAATGTGTTTCCTGTAGCATTGCTATTTCCACTGTGCATTTTTTAATGTAATTAAGTATTCTTTCCTTTTTGCCTAAACTGTGACACCATTCGCATTCCAAGATAATATGCAAAGTATTTCCATTATAGTAAGAAGGCATTATTCCCACCTATAATATATGGCAGCTTTTTTAAATGTCTTTTTCTAGCTTTTGTGATGCATACATCCATTAATGTTTGGAAGGTTAATCCTGTATTAATTTTCTTTCTTATCAGCATTAGAACATATAACATGTTGCAAGACGTTTTGTTTTAATAAAAAACATTAAACAAAAAAAATAAACACATCTCCAGCACATCCCATAATGTGTTAACACACTTCCAGCACACCCCCATAATGTGTTAACTTAATACAAACACACACAACTATATGCATCTTGTTTAAACCTCCTAATAGGAACATTTGTGCCAAGTAACTGCTAACATAGTCCCTAATTAACCTGAAATTGAGGTTATTTGTCTCCTATTCGTAATCTTCTTTCATGCCACCTAGGGACATCTTAGCCTCTGTCAGAGACTCTGTCCTTCAGGTTCTTTTGTCACAGTCATTATTGTTATCTTTCCCCGTTTTTACAGTTTTACATGGAGTCAGGGTGTCGCATTAACATTAGTCATTGTGAACGAATCACATAGAGCCAGTTGTCTTAAGTTAGGTACAGCATTTTTGGTGCTCCCCATAATAAAGCATGTTTGAGTTGTGTACTTGTCCAAAGCACCATCCGTCTTTCTTGTTTTCCCTTCTCATTGGCGTAGCTTCAAAGCATGCACTTTGGCTGCAAGACACTAGCCCTCTTTCCAGTTTCCTTGCTTATTTGTTTATATTGAGGCAGACATTTTGGCTGCAGGGCATCAAACTACCCTCCAGTTACCCATTTCATGTAGTCAAAAGTTCATTTTATATATATATATATATATATATATATATATATCGCTTACAGTTTGTAAATGCATTGTGATTGATATTTTCTGTTTGTAAGGAAAAGGTTATTTAGTGTTATATTAGAAAGTACCATGTAAAATAAATAAACAAATATATACATATATATATATATATATATATATATATATATATATATATGTGTATGTGTATATATATATATATATATATATATATATATATATATTTTTTTTTTTTTCCCTTTCTTTTTGTAGTCTATAAATGGTATTTATTTTGGGTCTATATTAGAACACCGAACGTTCAAAATTTTGAGTGTTCTAATATCGAACCCTATGAATCGAAAATTTAAAACATTGAACATACAGAACAGCAATTTTTTTCCTAGGGAAAAAATTTGCTGTTCCAAAACACATACACACAACACAAGCACACCAAACAAACAGCAATCCACACACATACACCTAAACTCTTACACCTAACCCTACACTAAACTATATATACACCACTAACTATCCACTTACCTTAACCCAAACCCTAACCCTAAGGTCCGTCACTATCACATAGTCACCTCACCCGTGCCCTAAGCCTCACATCCACACAATCGCACACTTACCTGACC
Organism: Protopterus annectens; assembly: GCF_019279795.1. Classification (NCBI taxonomy): domain Eukaryota; kingdom Metazoa; phylum Chordata; order Ceratodontiformes; family Protopteridae; genus Protopterus; species Protopterus annectens. The sequence goes on along the minus strand of NC_056746.1, from coordinate 370,793,457 downwards.
CGCGCCTTAACCCTAACTCACCTAACCCGCCCTAACCCTCATGTCCACACAATTCCACACTTACCTGAACCTGACCCGTAACTTTCCACCACAGCGCTGAAAACACCGAAGCAACAGAAACAGACAACCAAATTCTTTCCCTAGGAAAAATTTGGTTTTCTGTTTTTTCTATATTTTCAGTGTTCACTGAAAACGGGTTGATATTAGAACACTCAAAATTTTGAATGTTCGTGTTCTAATATAGACCCTTTATTCTGACCTAGTGGCCTTCAAGATGCTTGCTTGCCATAACACCTTGTACTTCCTGTGTGCGTGTGTGTGTAAATGGTATTTATTTTGACCTAGTGGCCTTCAAGATGCTTGCTTGCCATAACACCTTGTACTTCCTGTGTGTGTGTGTGTGTGTGTGTGTGTGTGTGTGTGTGTGTGTGTGTGTGTGTGTGTGTGTGTGCGTCAATGTGCGTGCACCTGCATCTATACTTTAAATGATTAATTTGTACTTTACAGTACCAGTTAACACACCATTACTCATGATGCCTTGCTCTTGTGTGTTTTGCCTTATCAGAAACCAGAAAGAATACATAACAAATGGAAAAAAAAAGTGTTGCCCTTTATTTTATGTGACATTGATGTCATGAAGTGGGTGGAGAGTTAATGGGGCAGAGATGGGGTTGGTTATGGGATGTGAGAGGGGTGTGACTTTGGTCCTGTTTTAGCCACAATGAAATGTGGCAATCCTACCAGCTATATACAAGGACCCAGTGACTTGAGTACAAACCGTGTTCCTTCTCACAAAGGGGTTCCCAGTGGGAGTGGGTGTATATCAGGGTTCAGCTTTGGGCCCACTGCTTTTCAGCTCGTGATGGACCACATTAGCAAACAAGTTGAAGGGGAGAGATCAACAAAGTTGATGCATGCAGATATTGGATTACAGGCAGACGTTGAGCAAACCTTCAACAAAAAATAGGGGAGTGGCATGCAAACTGAAGGCACATGGGATAAAACTGAGTAAAGATAAGACAATTTTAATGGCAGCAAAGGTGTAATTCAGAAGAAGCTGAAAACTGAGATAGAAGGGAAAATAGTGGTACAGGTTAACAGCTTCAAGTATCGAGGAGGGTGGTTGAAGAGAAGGGAAGTCTGAATGAGTAGGTCAAAGCTGGAATCAGAGGGACTACAGCCAACTGCCAGAAGGTGTGAGGGTTAGTGTGAAGCAGGAGAATGCCAAAGAAAATGAGTAGTAATGTGTATAAACAGCAGTGCAACCAGGTAGTACTGTATGGTACAAGAAACCTGGACAGTAAAGGCAGAGCAATTGAGGAAGCTGGAGGTGATGTTACACAGTGTACAAGACTACGTCTGGATACAACACTAATATTTCTTTGTTTTATTTTGGAGTCTGCACTACAGGAAAGATGAGATCACAGTAGAAACAATGCAGTGTTTGTGATGCAGTTTAAATGACCATGAACTTACTGAAGTTTGTCTTGATATCAGGACAACATATGGAGCATGGACTTAGTGGTTGGCCAGGCAAGAAAGAAGCTGCAGACTTTCAGCTTCTGGAGATAGTGTACTTTAAGTGTAGAGCTAGTAGAGATATCCGGTTTGAAAATCAAATGTTGCACAATTATTATGGAATTTTATAACCTAGTGCAGATTTGTCAACATTTTTCACATTATTGTGCTTCTTTTTACAAGGTCTGTTAACATAATTATTGCACATGCAGTTTTCTTATTGACTTTTTTGATTTCCAGTATCTTTTTCTACAATAATTGCTAATGTCTGCTTTTCTTCCTATCTTTGAGAACAGCTAGTGCTAGAGACTATATCAGTACAAAAGAATTTGCTTAAATGATTTTGTATATATCCTTTTTTTTTAGTTGCTGGGCTGGGCCGTTCTCGGGGCTTTTTGCCAAAACTTCCTCGATTAAGACTACTTCATATATTCTTGTTTTACATCATTTATGGACACCCAATGAGGAAACGTCAATGTAAGACAAAAAAAACACCAGTAATAAACTCTGATGGAGGACAGGAAGAAGGAAACACAGAATCAAATACAGGCACCTATACACAGGACAATGCAACAGATACAGAGCAGAATGAAGAGGACTCTCTATTGAGTACTGAAGCCGAGCAGATCTTTTCCACTGAAATGGGTAAGATAATATTTTGACTGTGAGAATTATTATAATCTTCATTATTTTGTTTTTACCTTACCGGTTCTTTTTACCATGTAGTCATGCTCTACTCTGATTCATTTCTTTACAAAATGCATATTGTTTAAACTTCCTTAATGTTACTTGCTTTACCAGTCTAGTTTTCTATTTCTTTTTTTTTTTAGAATGATTACCAAGAAATAGTATCTATTAGGTTTGCCACTGTATAGTGTATTGGTAGCAGTCTTTCCTTATATGGATTCTGATACCTCTTTGCAAGTCGCATTTTAGCATATTGTGAAATGGGATGAGGTTGCATGTACAGAGGGGCATGGTAGTCAGCGGGTATGCAACTTCGGATGAGGTTGCATATAGAAGGGGCATGGTAGGCGGAGGGTGTGTGACTTGGGATGTGGTCGCATGTACAAGGAGCATGGTAGGCAGAGGGTATGCATAAAAAAAGTAGATGCTTAATCGGTTATTTGCCAGCAGTATTGGTATCAGCATACAGTGAACTGAGAAACAGGATTTAAGAAATATGTAGAAATCCTCTGTAAGTACCATAGGGATTCAGCATGTTTGACACTCTTGAAGCTTCTTTGTGGGCATCCTGGTGTTTATTGTCTGTGCTGTAATATCAGCATTGTACAGAATGCTGTAATTTGTGTAGATGTGACTATACTACGACTTATGGTGGCCAAAGTGACTATGTCTCACTTGTGTGTTATGAAGGATCACCTGCATGGGAGCTTCAGTTTGCTTGGTGACAGTTTTTCAGTCATTTTTTTCCCCATCACGATAGCGGCTTCTTTAGAAAAATTTTAGTTATTCCCACTTTGGTAAGCTGTTTGCTGCCTGCACATTTTTCCGGAACATAAATCGCTGGCATTTTGAGAAAAATGTTAGCAATTCAAGTTAGTAATTGACAGGCTGTTTCCTTCTATACATATATTTTCATGATCCTTCCTTCTAATGTTGACATACATGCTCTGCAGTAGTAATTGCTTCCTTCTGATTAAGAAGCTGATTACTCATGTCTGAGTACCTTTCTTGCATAGCATAATGTGTGATGATTTTGATTGTGTGCATAGAGTTGATGGACTGTAGCCAGGAGTGGGGCATGTTCAGTGATGAGCTGCCTTTCTACATGCTTGAGTACTTGTGATTCGAGTCCATCTTAAAATTCTTGCATATCATAATGTGTGACTATTTCGATTGTGTACATAGAGTTGATGGACTGTAGCCAGGAGTTGGGGCATGTTCATTGATGAGCTGCCTTTCTACATACTTGAGTGCTTGTGATTCGAGTCCATCTTAAAATGTAGGGTAGAGTGCATAGCTTGAGAATAGTTTGGTACCTTATGTTGAAACATCCTTTGGCTTCTGCATTTAAGATTTCTAAAGTGGTAATAAAACTGTTTTTTCTTCAGAGTTTGTGAATGAAGTATCCTGGAAAAAATGGGTTCCTCCATGTCTCATCCATAAGGAGTTCGGATTTGGCTGGGCTCTTGTTAGTGATATACTTCTCTGCTTGCCACTGTCGATTTTCATCCAGATTATACAAGTCAGCTACAAGGTACTCTTGTATTTATAGTTTTAGTGAACTGATGCCAGTAAATAGAAACTTTAATAATCAATACATTTGCTCTTTAATTTTCGCATCAACTCCACAATAGTGCCAATAATATGCTGAATCCATAGCCTACCCAGTATCTATCTTAATAAATAGATCTATCCAGGAATCTACAGTACCAGACATTTGGAAATCCTTCTTCACTACCCCCTTGCATAAAGGGGGAAACTCAACCGACCCATCTAACTTTTGTCCAATTGCCATCCTCTCTCCAAACTCTTAGAAAAATGTGTACATTCTCAACTCCTAAACTATCTCCTAGAACATAACCTCCTCACACACTCCCAACATGGCTTCTGCCTAATCACAGCACCTCTACAGCCCTCCTGTCTTTCACACACTCAATAGCCGAAGCTCGAGACAAAGACCTCCTAGTATCCAGCCTCTTCCTCGACCTCTCAAAAGCCTTCGACACTGTCTCTCACCTTCTGCTTCTAACTAAACTTTCTAACCTCAGTCTAGCTCCCACCTCCCTAACCTTTTTCTCTAATTATCTCTCTGACAGACAGCAATCTGTTTGTTAGCTCTCCACCTGCTCACCCTACCTCTCAGTAACCACTGGGGCGGTGGCTCAAGGCTCCATCCTTGGACCCCTCTCATTCAACATCTTTACAAATGATCTATATACCTCCTGCAAACAATCTGTACTAATCCAGTATGCCGATGATTCAACTCTCATGTGCACATCCAACAATATATCTGACCCTCACACACTCACCCAGGACACCTTTCTTTCTGTAGAAAAATGGCTTGCTGAAAATCTTCTCATCCTAAACCCCAAGAAAACCAGACTTCTGCTATTCTTCCCCTAGACTCTCTCTCACCTAAAGTCTAACTTTCTTATCTCATCCTGTAATAACACCATCATTCAACCTGACTCCCACACAAAACTTCTAGGAGGCATCATTGATGATGAACTTAAATTTAACCTACACATCCTTCAAAGTATAAAGAGAACTCACCAAAAGCTTGGTATGCTCTACCGCAATTGTAGATTCCTGACCTATGATGCCATACTGTCCCTGTCACAGGCTCTTCTTCTCCCCTCCCCTACTCTATGCCACCCCTATACTAACTAATATTCAAGCAACTACCCTGATCAAACTCCAACAAACATACCACAAAATAGCAAGGTTTATCACAAACTCATAACTCACACCACTGCATCTCACTCAACTCACTGCAATGGCTAGAACTCCCACAACAACTTCTACTATCTCAGTTACAAATTATTCATTCCATACTTTATAAGCCATCTTCTTGCCCTGTCCTGTCTTCCTTGGTATCCATCTACACACCAACTCGCACACTTCGGACATCTAACCAACAACTCCTTAACATCTACCAACCAAAAAAAGCTATTGGTAGATTACTTTACAAATCCAGCCTATCCCAGGCATGGAATAACCTCCCATCCCAATTACGCTCCATCTCACACCCTTTACACTTCAAGAAAGAACTCAAACTACGTTTTATTAGAACCAAACGTTGTTCCTGCCATGACCCTACTTATCTCCACTTACTCTCTCTGTAGTGCAGTCTTCATTACAACTTCACAGCACGCTATCTTCTCATTCCAGTACAATTTCTGTTGTACCACCATTAAATACATTCCTCTCTGTATCTTATTTCTCTCACATCTATTTTCTCACCAACATCTTTTTTCAACTCTAGACACTCTTATCACCCCTCTCATGGTTCTTATTATACACCCTACTACATCATTTATAAAATGTGATACTTACACCACTCACACATGAAAAAAAAAAAAAAAAAAAAAAAAAAAACTTTTTTGTTTGGTATGCCTTTGTGATTACAGCATATATATGAACTTGCACTGCTTTAGCCAATTAATGATTGTTTTAATCTCTTATGCATGTCATTATTGTACTCTTAACTGTTATGTATACTTAATCTCTCTGTCTGTAATTGGAGTTTTTGTCCTCGGGTCTCCACTGAAAATGGGCTCCTAGCCCAGCTGGACTAACCCGGTTAACAAATGTCAATAAATAAATAAATAAATTAAGTATAAATACTCGTTTGTTGATAAGGACCTAGACTACAAGTGAAGTTAAGAGGTTTGCTTGGTTACATAGTTAACAAATGGCTTTAAGTAGAACTGAATACAGGCTTAATGTGTATAGTGCAGTCATTCATACTGCCTTTTCCTCAGTAATGTGGCTGTACTATTAGTCTTTTATAACAGCATGGACAAAGTAAAAAAAAAAAAAAATAGCCAAGCTTCACTTTTTACCATTGCTGCTGTCCCCCGTACAGCTTAATGTCAAAATGAGTAGCACTGTTTTATCGTATGTTACTATTGTTATAACTGTGTTAAACTTTTTAAAGACCTAAACACAAGTCATGAGAATTAACTTTCTAAATTTAAGATAAAAAATGTACTATAACCTTTTTTTTTATTTACCTGCATATTCATTAATACACATCTGCAGCCTGAAAAAGTATTTTAATAATGTTTTATCCTTCTGTTTCTCTGACGTATCAGGGTTTGCAGGTTTATTCATCTCACGTCACTATTGCATTATTATTTCTGCTTTCTCTGATATTTTATATTGTTCCTTGTGTTCATCTAGCAGGTAAACTGACTGGTTAAAAAAGTTGGTACTCTGCTATACTGCTTGAGTGTTCTTACAATTGTTTTACATGTATGAAACTCAACCTTTTTGTATTTGTAGCAGTATTATACCGTTTGCCTTATACCTCTTTGTGGATTTTTGAAAACTGAAAATTTGTTATCCCCACAGACTATGATTAGATATTGGAGTGATGTCTGGGGGGTACACTAAAGCATGATTGAAACACATTAGACTGTCTGTCATATAGGGAAGCGTTCGTGTAACAGTCAACCTTATGACAAAAGAGCCTCTAATTTTCACAGTAGTGAATGCAGATTAGAGAAGACTGATCTTCATCAGTATGTAAGAACATAGCCAGTACCCACTGGATTGACAGCTGTACCAAAATACATATCCTTGCAACTGCAGCTACTGAAAAACAATGGCTGCCATTTCTCCCTACCACTAAGCTGAAAAAATTACATTGCTTATGCTGCTAACTTGTATGCCACCATTTTCAGTTTCACAGAGAATAAGATATTATAACACAATCATCCCATACTTAGGCTTCAGGGGCTTAGTTGGAAAATTGTCTTGACTTTGTGTAAGTGACATGAAAACACTAAAAACAAATCTCTATTGATGTTTAATTTTAACCATCAGGACACTCACACTTCAGATTATGTTGAATTGCCTCCATATTTCAGAAAGTTGTAGAGTTTTCGTTAGGATGTTGTTTTTCTTAATTAACATGGAGCTCTCAAAATGCAGAAGTATGCAGGGCTGCTGGTATGTTTTTTGATTGTGGTTATATGAATCTTAGTAAATGAAAAAATCGGCATTAAGTTGCAAAAGCAAGAAAGCTTGAGCTTCTGAGGGGTAGTGCAAGTGGCTGAATACATTTTGAAAAGAAAACTAGGTCGATTTTATATAAAAATACAGAAGACAATCTTGAGAAGACTGCAAACCTGGAAAGCTGCAAGGTGGGTCTTGAACTTGGACAGACTAGTGCTGTGTTCATTGTTGAATTGAAAAAGGCCATTGGGCCAAAACCGGTTTGTTTTTTAATGTTTTGTGGTGCCACATATTAAATACTCGTATTTCCAGTTGGGTGCTGGCTGTTTTGTGACTTTTCATATTATTTTTGAGCCTTGGCACCTGCCGTCCATGCAGAATCCTTTGCTGTGGTCACTTGAATCTAGAACAGAAGTTGGTGTTAAAGGGATAATAAGTAGGATGCATAAAATATGGAATGGTAACTATAAGAATTCATCAGAAGAAGTAAGAAGAGTGGGGAAAAGAGAATAAGCAAATTACAAAGGAACACTGTGAAGAAATATGTAGGGCTGTATTATGCAACAGAACAGTTTGGATGGGTAGGTGTATTTCACAGAGGATGCCACTGCTCTGGAACAGACTCCCCATCCGTATGAAATAAAGTTCATTCCTGTCCATATTCATACACAATGTTAGTCTGTGGATGGGATACAGAAAATTTACCTCAGAACTAATAATGGACAGAGGCTGCTCGTAAATGCTTTATCCCATGCATGGATCACCTCATGTTATCTGTAGTATGATCCAGTTATTCTCATTAAGGGTAATGTGTAATTATTGACCATGGAAAAGGTAAGGCCAATCTTTAATCAAATGGGATAGGTTAAGTCACGCACAAAAAGGGAAGTTGGCTAGGCTTAAAATGACTTGCAAGGACAACTAGCCTAATGCTTAACTGTAAACCTAAGAACCTGTGCAGCAAAGTCTATATTGTTTACGGCTTTTGCATGGCAGTGTTTGCATAGATATTTTTGCACATAGCTCATTCAGTTCCTGCCTTTCCTTAAATGTCATTCCTCCTTCAAAATGTTAATCTGCATTATTGTTCCCACTATTCCCATATTTATCTATGTAAATTGCTCTTACCCTTTTCTAAACATCCCACTTTCCTGTTCTTTTATCTCTGTTACTATAGTCACTACTTCTAGTATGGATTTTCATTTTGTAGTAATGGCTTTTTTGGCAGCCACCAGAATTAAACTCAGCAAGGCTTTACTATGTCTAGGCAATTCCAATTCTGTATCATGGCACAAAAAATTAATTTCCTTAGTTATGTCAATTTGTTCACTCAGTATTTCTGACAGAGTAGTCTGCATAGAATTTTTAAAGTCTGCTAACTCATTACATTTAAAAAAAAATGTTCCCATTTACCTCTTTCTTCCCCATGACACCTCCAACATTTACAATCTGCCTGCAGAAAAATTCTTTGGAGTCTGCTTGAGGAATGAAAATACCAATGCTAAGACTTTCAAGCAAATATCCTAAATCTTTTAGACGTTGTTCCATATTTGGGAGCCGTACATATACCCTCCCCATTGTTTCTTTGTGAATTGCTTATCCGTTCTAACTTCCCATTCCTTTCTAATCTCTTCTGATTGATTCCTATACTTGTCATGCAGTATTTTATGTGCCGTGCTAATTATCCCTTTTTAACAGCAGCTTCTGTTGTAGATCCTACTAAAAACTCTACCAGTGTTGGTCTTTCACTTAGGATCCCCCATTCCTTTCTCTTTGCCTATACTGTGATATCAGTCCATGTTAAGGAAGGCTATCTCTAGCCTGCAGTCCAAATTAATTCTTGGCCTCTTCCCATTCTGTTAACTTTCCCAATCTAATTATTTGCGCCCAATATCTTGGTTCCTTTTCCGGTTTTCTCTAGTAAATGCCAGCCCCCTCTTGCTTATTCTCTGTACAACTAATTGCAGTCTTCCCTATTGGCAGACTCTCCTTTCTCCATTCCCATGTTGCCTTAGTTCTTAGAATATTTTCTGCTACTATATGAATATAATATTCTGTATGGTTATTGTTCTCCTTAAGGATCTACATTCAAAATCCCAGTGTCTCTCTATTTCTTGTGCCCCCCTCCCCATTTCATCATCATCCTGTTCCACTTTGAATTGTAAATTTCTGCTTGTGCTATGTATAGGAGCCTTAACTGTGTGGCTGAGAACTACTACTTGCAGTCAGGTGATCACAAACCACCTTGTTCTATAGGAAGGATCAGTTTAGCCCACTTGGTTTGTTGCCCTCTTGCCCTGCCAGGTAAAATCTTTCAACTCTTTATTGATGGGTATCCACAACTTCTCCTCTGGTTGATAAAAATATGTCTGACCTGTGTATAAAACTAAAAGGACTAAAACAATTTTCACTGCTTGTATCTTGCTACCCATATCTGCATAAAACAGACCTTCCAGTTTCTTCGTTTTTGTGTTATGCTGTATTTAGTCTCTTCCCATAAATCTGTAGTTGCCATAACAGAATCCTTTTTAATACATGCACCTAAGTAGATAATTTTATCATGTCCTCATAAGTATAGGTATAGCTGAAACAATTTGTGCACAGATACATAATTTACAGCTATTGCCTTTGTTTTGTCTTCATTAATTTTGTATCCCAAAAAGACTTGAAACAGTCTCCAAATCTTCCACAACACCAAATTGTTATTTTCTGGTTTTATCAGGTACAAAATCATATTTGCTAATTAAACCAACTTTTCATGATTGTCACACCAATTATATCCTTGAATTTCTGAGTCCCTTATTTTCTTTGCCAGTGGTTCTAAGTATATTGCAAATAAAGGGGAAAGAGGGACATCCCTGTCTGGTTCCTCTGCTTAAACGTAACTCATCAGAGAGAACCCCCGACAATTTTATGTTGGTCTCCGATCTCTCATATATCCTAATTAACCTTAATATTTTATCAGGGAATGTAAATGCTTCCATTGCCCTACTCATAAAATCCCAGTTTACTCTGACAAATGATTTCTCTGCATCAAGACTCACCAACAGCAGTGGTATTTTCATGTAGGTATTTTCATACATTCTGCTTCCCTCGGAATTATCATTATTCCATTGATGTCAAATGTGTCTTTCTCCTCCACAAAACCACATTGATCCATATCTGTCAATTTTGGCATCACCTTTGCAATTCTTTTAGCAGTTATGGAAGTAAACACTTTTTAATCATGGTTTAGAATTGAAATGGGCCTATACCATCTTTAGGTATTACAACCTCCACACCTTTCTTCCAGGATGTTGGTGCTTCTTCCACTTTTAAAATACTGTTAAAATCTTCCAGATCCTTATCACTTTCTCCCCTCCTAGCATACCCCTCAACTTCTCAGTACAGGAAATCTGGACAAAACCCAAAATAATTGGGGGACAAAGGCCCAAAGTAAGGACAGATTTTAAATATTGCTCCTAAAAACTTAGTTGCTAGAATGAGATTTTGCATTATTATAATTTTCAGAAGGATATGAAGTCTGAAACTGAAATATCTTTAATTGTATAGTATTACTTCTTGACTTCATTACTAAATGAATTACCAGAAAACCACACATTTTATGAGCAACGGACAAAAAATAAGAAGGAAATGTCTGGGGAGTTGAGAGAAATGCCTCCTAGCTTCCAAACATTCACAGGAATAGCATCTGTTCCTGGAGACGTTCCTCTAGATTGGTTATACATCAACATTTTTATCTCGTTTCCTGCTATAATAGTTAGTAACTGAGCCTCATCTACTGCTAACATTGGCATATTTAATTCTTCCATAAACATTTCCTTTTGTGTTTTTTCTTGATTTCCCACACGTCTTTCATATCCAGACCTATTATTTTTACATAACATATTGTTTAATTCTCTTAACTATTCCTGCAAGTGTAATAACATTCTTTTCTTCTCCTTGTAACAATGTTTTTATTGGAGCTTTTCTTCCTGGTTCTCTGCTGAAAATGGGCAAATGGCTATGTTGGACTTTCTCAGTAAACAAATGTAAAATTAATAAAATAAATATGCTTCAGAGTCTTGTACAAGTTTAACAAAGTCAAAATCCAATATTTCCAGGTTTACTACTTCTGCTATATTTCACAAATCTGATTGATGCTTTGTAATCCCACATTTCTTCATTAATTTCCAAGTTGCTGGTTTTCTTCATTTTAATCTCTATCTCCTCCCTCCAGTCTCTGGTACATTTCCAGTGTACTCCTGGTTCTTCTAGTCAACTCCTGTACTTTCTTCTTTCTCTCAAGCATTTTCCTTTGGGACATTGAAAAGGTTTCACTGGCATGGTCTCTCTTTGAGCTTTATTATCAGAATAATAAAAAGCAGAATCCCCTTCTGTTGGATAGCTCACTTTTTGTTGGACAAACTTTTTGTAAAATGTAATAATGCTGTACTGTATCGTAATTAGCATGAAACACTGTATACAATGAGACTGAGAAACGAATGTCTTAATTACCCAAGGTTGTGCTGAATAGGCATCAATTTCTCCCTTATGGACCAAGTCTTGTGCACTTTTGAGAATGAAATCGCCAAACACTAATTCATTTAATAATGTTTTATTAGATGTGCACAATAGCTGAATACTGTCTTCATTAACAGTACTGATAATTCAAATTGCTGTACATCATATTCTAATTGTCCTGAACAACGTAAACTGACATAGTCTCTAGATTACCTGTTTTCTGTACCCAGGCTCAAGTGTTTGTCATCTTTTCTGAAGTAACAGGTTGAATAAACTTACTAACCTTAACTGCCCTGCTGTCCTGAACGCAGCATATTCTATCGCTTTAGTCTCATATTTACTTTTTTTAACCTTGATCTTAGGCTTTGTATGTGCGTCATTAAGGAACATTCTGTAGCTGATCTTTCCTTGAAAAAATAGCATTCTGTCTGCACACTTTATGCTTATCTTTCATTTTTAATAAACTGTCTTTTCATGCTTGACCAGCAAGGTTATTTTCCTTTCTGTTTTATGCATAAATGAAACGCAATTTATTTTACCCTTTAGCCTGTCTAATGTCTATTAACTATTTTAAAATGGAAATCCCTAGTTTAACAGTTGCCCCTGAGGTCCCTGATGAAAATCTACTGGGACCGACTTCTGTAGTTACCTTACATTTATATTGCTAACTACTGTATGTAGCTTTATGCTACCTGATTTATAATCAGAAAATAAAAAAAAAATGTATTTAGTAAACCTGCAATTTTAATTTTGACCAATAGGTGTCACTTGAGGATTTATGCCCTGTTTGAATTGAAGTCTTTTAACTTTATGATTTGAATTAACTTTATGATATGAACACACTTGCAATTCTAATTTTGACCACCAGGTGTCACTTGAGCATTTATGACCTGTTTGGATTGGAGTCTCTTAAAACTTGTATATTATTTAACCCCCCTTTTGCTGTAGGAAGAGGTCTTGCAAAATTTATTTGTATACTGTACCATGCTTTTTCTGAAACTGATACTTCTCTGCAACCAAGGTTTTCTTAACGTAGGGTTAGTCTGCAGATATATTATACACTCCTCCTGAATTGCTTTACATAGCTTTTTTAACTGAGGATTTTAAAACGTATACTTAATGATAGGCCAAATTTTCTGAAAGCCTACATAATCTAGTAGCTGATGGTTGTACTTTATTAGCTGCTTACAACCTTACTTCCAGGACTGGACTGGCAACTTTGCATTGTGCCCTTTATTAGCATTTCTCTGCATGTCTTGAATCTTTGCCAGATTTGCCACAACCGTTGAGCCCTGCTCACCTGTTATACCTTTTACCTTAATTTTCTTTCACTGCATTGGATTTAGAGGATATCCCCTCCTTGGCAGCTTTTTCTGCTGCATAATGTATAGCCTATCAAGCATGATGGCTATTTTCTAAAGACAAATTGAAATCTGCATTAAAAAGATAACTTTATAAATGGTCTTGAAGCATAATTACCATATTTTGTTAACTTGTGTCTATACATTTTATTTAAATTTGTTTTGTAATGCTACTTACCTTTTCTAACTTTTATGAATATTTATGAGGTATAATAGTTTACTAAAACCTATACTTCCTGTATTTTAGGTCTATACCTTGGCTTTGTCTGTTAGTGTTCTTAATTTCTGAATAATTTAAACGTGCACTGTAGTCTGTAAACTAATTAACATATCAAGCCTGCCCTGTTATGCCTTGAGTGCATCAAATTAACTATTACTACCTATTATTTAAATAATAAGCCTGTAAAATATAATTACTTTATCTTTAACTAATGACTGAATAGTGTGAAAAGCCTGTTACAAATAAGTCTGCCACTTTACCCTTAACTAATGACTAAATAATGTGAAGTATTTCAGATTTGACTGAAATGTGCTATACTGAACACATAGCTGAATATGAATTTCATATTCTGAACCTTGGCTGAAATTTACATTAGCATATACTGAACATCTAAAAATAGTTGTGTATATTCTGGAAACTAACTAAACCAAAAGAATATCTTTTGCCAGTGTTAACTAAATACAGATAAAAGCATAACTGAAACTGGTACATGTTATATCTTAACTAATAATATTGTACAATTGTCTGAAACATGAGAACATTTTGACAGTGTTACCTGAACACAGATGAAATGAAATCCATCTGAACACAGACTGAAAACTACTACTGCTATACAATTGTTACCATGAACCTGAAAACATGAATACATACATACTTGCTTTAACTTTAAGCAAACATTGAAGAACTAACCGAAACACACAAACAGTTGCCAAATTTTGCTCTACATTGTTCCAGTTGCTGATGAAGTAAAGGAAGCCCTGCTTTAATGTTGAAGTGTCCTTTTTATAGTTAGGCCTTTTAAACCTCTTTTCATTTCTTGTGCAAGCTGGTTAGCCAAAGTTTTTGATTGTATTTAGTATCAGGTCCTTAAAATAACATTTGCACCTTTAACAATTATTATCTGATAGCATTGCTTATTGATCTGACCTTATTTACATTTTTGCTGCATGAAATAAACATACATTTTTTTCTGCATGAAATAAACATTTGCTGTTAATAAGCTCTTGCAAGTCTTTAGACAAACTAATTTTTACATTAATTTTAACACAACGCTTAATTTTGACATAATGTAATTTTTCGAAATGGTACTGTCACTCTGGGTATGTAACAAGAATTCTGCTGTTATTCTCTTCCCAGGCTGATTGGCTTTATTTAAAAATGCAATCTCTAAAGGCTTGCTACTGACTGCAATTACCTTTGACATTTTAAACCATGACAGCGTGAAAACTGTACTCGAGTATTCTGGCAAGAGGTCTGATTGTAACTGAAACTGAAATCCCTGTATTAAGTAACACATTGTGCCACAAATTTTTATGAGTAATGAAATGTATGGTCTGCTGTCCTTTTCAGTCTGGAATAAAGCCAAATACACCAACTAATTTGATGCTTAACTATCATAACCTTTATACATATTTTGAAAATCTGATAAGTCACTGGCAACATTAACCTGAGCTTACAGCATACTTTTGATTATCCTTTGGACTCTGACTTTGTAAATTACTGACGTCATTTGCCCAGTCATTAACCATAGTGGGGTGCCTTATATTTGAAAAATGAACAATATTTAAATCAGTAACCTGTTTAGCTTTAGTGGAAACAACTGGAACTAAATCAATAATACCAGCTTTTACATGCTTGTGTTTCCATGTCCAGTATTTAGGACTATTTTTTTTTTTTACATACATAAAAAACATTTAACTGTTGGGACTAGAGAAGTTTGTTTTACTGCTGCAATATCAGTATTTACAAGAAAATTGTCATTACTGGTATCTGACGCTTACAAAATCTGTTTGTCTCACCAGTAAATGGATAGCTTTTCCTAAGGTCTTGGCTGTAACAATTGCATTTAACTTGATAGTTGCATCACTTTTCTGAACTTATTTTAAATGAAAATCGAAGTAATAATGTAACACTGTTCAGTGAGTGAAACTCCACCCACTGTCTCACCATAACCGTTTCTTTAGCCAATGTCATTTAACTTTCCATTAGTACTGAATGCTGGAAGAATGTGTTATCACTGTCTACAGTTTTTTGGATAAATAGTAAACTGTAATGCAATAAATGGATAGCACTGTCTTTAATTCAGCTTGCTAGGCTAGCTGTAATCTGTGCTGATATGTTTGCAAACTGCCATCTCCGTACGAAATGTATGTAATCTCAGACTGATTACATAATGTACTCTTTTATACATAGGATCTGAATTTTTAACTGTGCTGTCACTTTTACAATGTAGCATTGACTTTAAATTTTACATTCTGTAAACTAGCAAACATTATTTTGTCTCTGTCTATATTACAATATTGTTTATTCATTGCAACACTTTAATACAAAGCTCTTAAACAAAACAATAATACAAAAAAATTATTTGCCAACTGTAACTGCAAACCCTTTATTCTACTAATTTGACTGTTAGTTTTGATAATACCGTACAAGACATAAAGTTATACGGTTACCCTTTTTTTTCCTGACTGACCACACTCAATATGTCTTTTTGAGTACTTCAGCTGTGTCAGCTGAACTGGAAATTATTCCATCTTTAACCCACAAAACTTCATGCATCTGTTGTAACCAATTCTTTAAAATATGTACATTTGTACATATCTTTTTAGTGAAGTCTAAACCAGTATATACAGAGCTGTTACACTTCGAACTGGTAGTTGCCATAATCTTCGACTTTTTAAATTCTGACAAGACCCCACTTGTGTTTTTTATATGTGCAATTGAAATTGATTTGTTTGTAAACAGTGAAATAACCTTAAACAATGACAGGTTAATGCTGTGATCTTTACATATAAATATGGAATGTATTCTTTTACTTAACACTGAAATCTGTTCTTCAGGTACAAAATCTGCACTTTGATTCCTCTTATCTCTCTTCAGTGCAAACATTGAAGTAATGTGAACTTGAGACATTGCTTGCATGTTATATATGTAGACTGTTGAGTAATACTGCAACATACTTCTGCCTTCTGAATTGTACGTATTATATTCTGAACATTTGTACGTGAAACTATACTACAACTGAAATTATGTTGAATTGCATGTGCTGGAGCATGTACGTTCAGACTGGAGACCATACTGACTTCTGAGTCATTAGCTTGCTTCTGTGATTTAAACCTTTTGCGTTTAGACATATTTAACATTTTTGAACTAATGACCTTTAACTTTAAGAAGCATTTTTAAATTTAAACCAAAACTTTACAGACATTTTAACTGTCGCAGTATGACTTGACATGTTTACATGCAAATAACTGATTAATTAAAATTTTTTTTGACCTGTTAACTAAAAGGTGCATATAAAGCCTTGCATAACTCTATGTTCTTGGAAGAAATGTGAGCCGTCGTCTGTAGCTTATTAACCTTTTCCTTGCTTCTTGACTGTATGACATCACTCTGGAAACATGAACGTCTGTGGCGGTAGTCGTTTATGTTCTGAAGGAACACTGCTTTGATTTAGTACTGGTCTGCTAAAGTTGTGTGGGGCTCTTAGAGTAAAACCGTACTTGAAAAAAATTACTTATTGCAGCTGTTTTTGTTGAAGTTTGTTAGAACACTTGTAGTTGAATGAAACATGGAGTGCTGCACTTTAATGAAAACACTGTGATTTTTAAAGTCCATAGAACACATGAATTTGAATGAAACACTCTTATTCTGTAGACTTCTGTAGAACACACGTAGTGTAACCAAGTCTGGAAATGAACGATACCTTCACTGAAAGGGTAGTGTGATCTCCGGAATGCTGGTGTAGTACTTCTGCTGTATAAACAGTCACTGTGAACTTAAGAAAACATGATTATACTAGAAATTGGATGTGAAAAGGTTCAGCTGCTTCCTGGGTTGTGAGACGTATATATGTCTCTCCCCAGACAGCAGATCACGTTAGACGCCAATGTAAAATTTGATAATGCTGTACTGCACTGTAATTTGCTGGAAACACTGTATACAATAAGGCTGAGAAACAAAAGTCTTAATTACCAAAGCTCGTGCTGAATAGGTGTTAGTCTCTCCCTTATGGACCAAATCTTATGCACTTTTCAGAATGAATTCTCCAAACAGTGTAGTTCATTTAGTAAGGTTTTATTAGATGTTCACAATATCCGAATACTGTCTTCATTAACAGTACTGACAATTCAAATTGCTGTACGTCCTATTCTGATTGTCCTGAACAATGTAAACTGACATTGTCTCTAGATGACCTATTTTCTGTACTCCGGCACGAGTGTTTGTCATCTTCTCAAAAGTAACAGATCGAACGAACTTACTAGCCTTAACTGCCGTGTTATCCTGAACACACCATATTATATTGCTTTAGTCTCATAAATTTCTTTATTTACTTTTTTTAACCTTGGTCTCAGGCTTTGTATGTGCTTCACTAAGGAACAATTCTGTAGCTGATCTTTTCTTTGAGAAAAGAACATTCTGTCTGCACACTTTATGCTTATCTTTCCTTTTAATAAACTGTCTTTTCATGCTTGGTCAGCAAGGTGATTTTCCTTTCTGCTTAACTGTCTTTTATGCATAAATGAAACACAATTTATTTTACCCTTTAGCCTGTCTGTCTAATAACTATTTTAAAATGGAAATCCCTTATCTAACACTTTGTATTTCTTCTGGAGCATGTTCTGCATGAAAAAGTGACTTTGACTATGAAGGAAGAATATTCTGAAGATAGTTGGATACAGCAGCTTGAATCTCACACATGCTTCTCCACATTCCCTGATTGCTGGAATAAATTTACTCTTCTTCTGCATGGTTTACAGTGAGCAATTGTTTTCCACACGCTACTGTTTCCAACTTTTATTACTTTTTCCTTTTCCCACAGTTTTATCAGAATCAACTCTTTCTGCTAGCAGGATTGCATCTTTACTATTAGAGGTCTTAGCTCCTTTTTCATGGCCAGCTTTGGAGCATACACATATGATGTGCCCTTTCAGTTAACAGTTCCTGCTATGGAATACCAGCCCAGTTACTTATTTGTGCTTTCCTAAAATAAATACAGTCTGTTCCTTCCAGTTTCTCTGGTACAGTGGAAAATCTCAGGCGTTCCCTATCTGCTCTGTCTTCTAATTCTGCCATTTTTGAAACCTCCCTTCTTAAGCAGTGTCTTACTCAGCCAGTGTTTTCTTAATTTTGACCTCTGATTTTTGCATTTTTATCAAAGCTCATCTGAATATTTGATTAAAGCCTCTTCCATTTTTTCCAGCCTTTTGTTATTTCAGTTGATAATTTTAATTAGCTGTGAGCACATTTAACTTATTTTTCCTTTAGATTACTGGAAGTCATGTCTTGCACCAAAGCTGGAACTTGAACTGCTTTTTGCTGAACACCTGCAGGATTCATCACAGCCAGCGTTTTCTTCTCACCTTTTGTTTCAGGTTCTCTAAATTTCTTCTATGTTGGCATCTAGGCAGTGCACTTAACCAGTAACTGAAATGTATCCAAAATGACAAATTCACTATCTTTCTGTTCTGAGTTTCTGATTTCACAGTGAAAGAACTGAAATTAAGTTTTTACTCATAGTGCAGCTATCTTGGAAGTCCCTGGGCAGAATCTTATCTTACTGAAATTTATAGGGAAGAAAATGCAGAAATAGTAAATAATAACAGAATGTGTAGTCTGAAGCTGTATTTATTAACATTATGGAAGCCGCTAGCACTTAAAAGAATAGTGCTAAGTAAAATGAGTCAGTGTAGCAATAATAATAATAAAGGGTGAGAGAAAGAAAATAAAATATAAGAAGATGGTGACACTTAAATAATACCATAGAATGTGAATGGTATTGCAGGTCTAATGTTTAATATACTTTGTGATCTCCCCTGTATCAGTGTAGTTTACTTTCTACTGCATTATACCGCTTGTGTTATTAAACATGTTTGTATATATTAATTGCTCCGAGGTCCTGTCTGAGATTGTGCCCTGATCTAGCAGGGCTGACGTGGTTAACAAAATGTAAATAAAATAAATAAATTATGTTGGTGGCAAAGAGTGCACCTTTAGGAATAGAGTAAGAGAAACCAGATAGGGATGCAAGATGTGTACTGGTTAGAGAATTCTGGCTTGATAGGCAAGTTACATTTTATGTCAAGTACATCCCACCAAATGCAAACCAAAGAAAATAGAGAAAAATGTTGAGTGAGGAGGCAGATTTTCAACCAGATACAAACTGTATGGGGGAGACTGGAATGTAATGTGCAATAAGGTAAATGTATGGGGTACCAAAAAGAAGTTTATAAGTTAAAGGGGATTTTAAGAGCACAGACAAAAATGTTTGGTGCAGAGAATGCAGTTGAAGTGATATGGCACAGTGGAGATCAAATATATTACTCTGTTAAGTATGGAGACAAGGCCATATTGTTTACTGTATGCAAAGTATAAGAGCCTGCCTGTATACATGAAAAGATAGAAGTATACAACTAACTAAATCTGACAAATTAACGCTTTTGGTGCAGCTAGACTTAAGGAAGGGAACTGACAGTGCCATGTTTCCTTACAGCTTTTGAAATGGAAAGTGTTAGTAATTGAATAAAAAGAAAGTTGAGACACAAGAAGAGATGTGTGGGAGGAGGTGAAAAAAGACGGGGAAACATCAGGAAGATCAAAAGAGACAGGTAATGTGAAATACTGGAGAGAATGGTTAAAATAAAAAGTCAGAAAATATGAAGGGTATATTTTCTGAAGAAGAAAAACGAAATTATTTGAAACGAAGCGTGAGTGATGACATAACTGTAAACTAAAGATGATCTGATGTCCTTTTCATTCTTCATGAATGGGTTACGGATCTGATTCCCATATTTACAAGACTTATGATTCAAATCTCGTTCCTCCCTCTATTCATAATGCTCTATTCCATCCCAAACTCCCCAGATCTCATTTTCCACCATCAGAACAAGATCGTATCTGAATCTCAAGCATGAGAGTGTCATTGTTTTGTCTAATTTTCAAGGTTACAGTTCTTAAAATGTGTATATTACAGTTAGTTTTCTCTTCTCCTCCCTTTATTGTGTCTAGTAGTTAACTGGCGTTAGTTTTTCTACTTTCCTAACCTTTCTCCTTTGGACCTACTCTTACCTACAATTTTACTGGTGTTTAAAAAGGGGGGAGGGGGGTTCCGGATATAAAAGTTTTTGTGTAGTTATTGAGAGACCGCTTCTGTCTCATATACAGTGTTGGTGTTGATTTTGGTAATTTTATACTACCGTTTTGTAGCATTGTGTAGGTGTAGTTTACTGTTTTTTCATGTATAGTTGTATACATTGTGGTCATGTGTGACAAGTCCAGTTTTAAGAAATGCACTTCTTGTGGGCATAAGATTTCCAATTCTGATGCCCACAAGAAGTGTGTGTGTGTGTGTGTGTGTGTGTGTGTGTGTGTTGCCTGGGGCCAGAAATCTCAACTCTGCTTGTGAGCATTGTGAATCGTTCAACCCCAGGGCCCTTTCCAACCAGTGAATTAAATTAATAATGAAGTGTTTTATTACAGCTTCTGCACCTTCTTGTTTTGGGGCTCAAACCCCTTTCAAATCTCATCATGACTCTGAAAAGTGATCATTGAAAAAGTCAACGAGGGCTTCATCGGAGCCTCCTGAAAAACTTAGAAAAGCTTCATATTTGACCTCTTCGGATCTGAAGTCAGTACTGTCTCCCTCAGATCCACAGTTCTCTGTGGATCTGACAGGTGTTATAACCCTTGCAATTTCCGCTGTACCATCCACGTCTTACTCTGATCCCAGACCCTTGGATCTGACAGCCAGGAACATATAGCCTGAATTTGCATTGAAGATTGTTTCTCCAGCTTCTAGACCTATTTCCATGGCTTTATCCTGGTCCTCTAGGAGCTTGACTGAGGCAGATATGGACAGGAAGATGAGATTTCTCAGGGCTCAAACCCAGATGGGGTCCTGCCAACTCCATCCCCTACTATATCCATGAATGCACCTGGCAAACCAATACCGTCTTCTTCTCCGATCAGACCTACAGTCTCAGAGTCTCAGGATCCAAGATTCCTGAGAGGGTCTGATCCAGGGAAGCACCCTTCCTTGACTCCATTGGTTTCCGTGACTGGCTCTGCTCTGATGCTGTTGGATCAGGGCGAGTCTCAGATCCAAGAGGTTAGAGGTTGGGTTTGGCTCCTGCTTTGTCAGATCCATCTCTTTTCCTTGGTTCCTCGGCTGTTGACAGCTCTGGTCAGATTTTCTCCAGGGGGCTCGCATCCGGGTTTGGCCCTGACCTCTTGTCCTCTGCTGCCTCAGCTCCGAAGAGGGGAGGGGAGATATTGCTGGGTCCATCAGCCTTCCAGGTAATCAAAAGGGCCTTCTCTCTGCATAGAGTGCCTTCTTCTCATATCTCAGATCCTACCTCTTGCCCTTCATCGGGTCCCAGCTCTGAGCCTGTCATTTGTGCTCCTCAGGGACAGCCAGCTCTGAGAAGTGTTCACACTCATTCCCCACTGGGATTCCCCTTTCTTTTGACACCTCTCCAGAACACCCCATGGAATAGGTACCACAGAAGAAAACATGCAAAAGGAGACACATAGACTCCCCTTTGAAGTCTCTCACGAAAGAGACCAACTTTGATGAGGGCGAAGGATCCCCTCGATCACCACCTGATGACGTCTCCTTTAGAGACATCCTGGAAATCCTTAAACAGAAGGGTGATTGGTCTTCCCAAGCTGCTCCTTCTGAGGAGTCAATGCTCCTGGAGGCTTTTGGGGCTGGCCCATGTACGTCTTGAGTGACCCCCCCCCCCACACCCGGCAGATGAACATAGTGATTTAGTTTCCTGCCAGAACTGGAGGGAATTTGACACTGCTGAGCCTTTCCCCAAACACCCAGATAAGTTTTTAGTCCCTCCATCAGACAGACCCCATTGGAGTAACAGTGTACTCGTTCATAGGTTCATAGGTTTATACTAGGCTATCTGCCCGAGGGCATTTACAAGCCTAGCCCATAGTTTTGTGGCTTACGCCACCCCTTTTGTATGGGGAACTATACCCATTATTTTGCTGTGCCTCTGTCGAGCAGTGACACTGAGGTAATCCCTGGGGTATATCTGCGATCTCCCATCCATTGGTCAAGATTTCTCTTGAACAAGGCCAGTGAGGTGCTCTGCCTCACATATACCGGGATTTTGTTCCACAGCATAGGGAGTCTTTGGGTGATGAATCTATCCCTCCAGCACGTCCTATTAATAGCCGTGTCGAGGTTTAAGTCTCCCGCCCTTGTGGCTCTGACGGATCTAGATTTTTTGAGGTGAAGCATATTCATCAAATCTGGGTTTGACATGGCCTTGTATGTTAGGCATAGGTCACCTCTGAGCAAGCGGTAGGCGACTGAGTAGAGCTGGAGTTCTTTCAGTCGGGCAGCATAGGACAGATGTTTGAGACCCTTTATCCTTTTGGTGAGGAACTTTTGTGGCCTCTCCAGCTGCTGCAAGTGTCGGGTCAGATACATTCCGAATGGGGCATTGTACTCCATCATTGGTCTGATGAGTGATGAGTATAGGGAGACTATGACCTCCCTTGATCTAGATGAGAATCCCTTCATGATAAAGTGGGCAATGTAGAAGGTCTTCCTAACTACTTTAGCTACATGGGTGTCGAATGACAGACTACTATCCACCTGGGTCCCCAGGTCCCTGATAACTTCTTCTGTGCTCAGTGGATTGCCACCTATTTGGTAGCTAGGGGTAACCTTGTTTTTCCCGAAGGGTATGACTATGCATTTTTTGGCATTTAACTTTAGGCCATGGCTCTGGCACCAGTTATCCATTTCTGTGAGACCCTTCTGAAGGATATCTGTGTCAGACGTGTTTTCTACTATGGCGCCCAGTTTGCAGTCATCTGCAAACTTTGTCAGCCATAACCCTCCTGTGTTTGCTTGTACTTTGGAAAAGTAGATGCCAAACAAGAGTGGGCCCAGGACTGAGCCCTGTGGTACACCACTTGTGACAGGCTTTGAGTCTGACATGGCGCCAGCAACTCTGACCCTGTGGGTTCTGTCACTCAGCCAGTTTGCAACCCATCTTGTGATGTATGGGTTAACATTTAAGCTGATGAGTTTTTCAATGATACCCGAGTGGGGTATTGTATCGAAGGCCTTTGCCAGATCGAGGTAGGCTGTATGGACTGCCTTTCCCTCATCAATGGCTTTGGTGACTGTTTCGAAAAAGTCAACCAAGTTTAGAAGGCATGATCTGCCTTTGACAAAGCCAAACTGGGATGGATCCAAAGTCTGCAAATTCCTTATGTCTTTATTTATGAGGTCCATTATGATCCTCTCCATGGCTTTGCAGATAAGGCTTGTCAAGCTAATGGGCGGTAATTTCCAGGGTCGGTGGAGGCACCGCCTTTGTGAAGTGGGACCACAGTTGCAGTGCGCCACTCCTGGAGTGCGTTATCCAGAGGTAAGACTATGATTAAACAGCTGTTCTAGCTGTGGGTTTAATTCCTCGTTGAGTTAAGTGGAGCACACAGCCGGGGACACCATCAGGTCCCATGGATGCTGTGTTTTTTGCTTTGGAGAGAGCAGTTCTCACTTGGGCGTTGGAGATGTTTGGGGGGCTGCAATCGCTTGGTATAGATATCTCTCCTTTTGGGGGGGGAGAAGTTTGCACTGAACCTGTCAGCCAGTATGTTGGCAATGTCTGTAGGATCAGTAATCTTCACATGATTTTGAACTAGTTCTGAGCATATCTGGGAGTTTCCTCCCAGGTTTCTAACATAGCTAAAGAAGGCCTTATGATTGTCTTTTGAGTCTTTAGCTATTTTTCTCTCAAAATTTGCTTTGGATGATTTTATGAGAGCTCTTAGTTTTTTGCTTATAGTGATCAAGGGTGTCTTACCTTTTAAGGATTTTGCTCTATCTTGTAGTAGCTTCCTCCTTTTGTTGTAGAGTTTGTTTATGGCTGGGGTCCACCAGACTGGACGCTTGCCTTTGGTACAAAGAGTCTTTGTTTTGCTTGGGATTGCCTTATCCATGCAGTCCTGCAGGTGCTGGTAGAAGGCATTTGTAAGTGATTCAGCGGCTTGTGTACTGTTTTCCGCCAGCTCGGGGGCCTTAAAGGAGACCACACTAGTCTTTAGAAGTGTGAAGTCGGCTTTCGAGGTTCTTTACTGTGGTCTTTTTTATTTCAGGTGGGGGTGGGATGAGGACCTCCAGCAAGATTAGTTTGTGATCTGATCTCACCAGTGAGGGGTATACTTCCGGTGTTGAACATTGTGCTCCCATGTTCGTGATGATGAGATCAAGTATGTTTTCTCCTCTTGTGGGGATGGTGACTAGTTGTTCCATGGCATTTGAGTTTATGAATTCCAGGAACTTTTGGGCTAGGGTGTTTGGGCTTGAGTAGTGTTCCCAGTCTATATTAGGGTAATTGAAGTCACCTAGTATGATGGTGTTTGGTGATACATTTATCCCCTCTAGTGTTTTCAGGAAGGCCATGTGAGGTTCCTGAGTTTGTGAGGGTGGCCTGTAACATGCTACAATTTGCAGAGCAGTCTTGCCTATGGTTAATTGCACCTGGATGGTCTCCGATGCATCGTGCATTGCCACCAGTCTTGAGGTGTGGGTGTCCTTGATGAATATGGATACCCCCCCTCCTTTCTTGGTATTGTCCGGATTTTGGGGCCGGAACGCATGATATGAGGTAAAACCTGATAGTGCTGGGGTGCTCTCAGGAGCCTTGAACCAGGTTTCTGTCACAGCACAGACATCGATGTTCTCCATACTGAGAAGGGCCTCGAGTGCGTGCATTTTGAGATTTAGACTTCTGGCATTGAGCAGCATTACCCTTAGTTTTTTCCTTTTTGTGTTCTAGGGTGGTAGGTTTAGAATTTGAGCCTTGCCTAAAAAAGGCACTATGGGGGTGGCAAGAGCCTTTGCCAATATCCGGAATCCCAGGGGTGACAGGTGCAAGCCGTCCCTTGCGAAGCAGCGTGGCTTGTCCAGCATGTCATCCCAGGCAGACAGACATTGGATCCCCTTTGAATGACACCAGAGTTTAAGCCAATTGTTAAAGCTGATCATCTTATCTCTGTATTGTGGCATCATTCTTGGTGAAGGTAGGATACTGCTCAAGGTCAGGGTCATACCTGCCTGGGCTACATAATCAGAGAGCTCGTTGATGCTATAGTTGTGGTGGCAACCACTAAGAAGGAGCTAGCCAAGCAGAGCTCCTCTGTTCATCCTCCAAACAGAGAGTCCAGAGTGATGGATCGATTTGGAAAGCTCATCTGCTCCTCAGCCACCTTCACATTGAAGTCGTTAAGTTACCTGGCACCCAATTCATCAATGAGGCTGATCTCCCACATAGTGGAGGGTGCCTCACAAGCAGCTGGTTCAGGCATTGACTTTAGGAGACATGCCTGGATGAGGCTAGGCAATTTTGCAGAACCCTTCAAGGCATCTTTTGTTAATGCCCCCTTTGATGGCTCCTCCTTGTATGGGCCATCACTGAGGGATATGCTTACCACAGGAAGGAAAGACCCTGGCTGTCATTGAAATCAAGTTTTCAACCCCCTCAATGGTTCTTTTTTCTAGGAACCAGTGAGGTGGAAAAAATGTGGTTTCAGAAATCTCAGGAACCTTTTCAGGACTCGTGGGGACGCTTCCTCCAGAGGCAGAGGAGGAGATTTCAATGGCAGACGTCACCTCAGAGACAGAGGGGCGTCTGCAGAGCCAGGGCTTCAGAGACTCCTCCTCTCATAGGCCTGAAGCGCTGCCTGACTGTTCTTCTCTGGTGGCAGTCCAAGGGTCATGTTTCCCTGCACCTGGACTCCTGGACAAGCTTTACAAACAATGCATCAGTGCTAAGTATAATATCCAGAGGTTACTACATTCCGTTTTCTCTTCCACCTCCTATCATAAGGAGGAAACTCCCTGATGTTCCACCCAGCCAGAGAGAGTACGTAGCAAAAGAGATTCAGAATCTGCTGTTGTAAAAAGAGTCATCCAGGAGGTCCCACCCGAACAAATAGGATTCAGCACTTAATCATGCTTTTTAGTGACAAAGAAAACAAGGGACCTAAAACCAGTTCTGGATGTAAGCAATCTGAATCAGTATGTAAAGAAGTCAAAGTTTCAAATAGTTACGGTTTAGTCTGTCCTGTCTATTCTGCACCAGTATGATTGGATGTGCTCTGTAGATTTCCAGGATGTGTACTATCATATCAAAATAGACAGCTACTCCAGGAGACACCTACGCTTTCAGCTGAAAGTCAATCACTGTCAGTTCAAAGCCCTGCCTTTTGGGGGTCTATATTATAAAATCGAATAGGAAGAATGTTGATGCTCTAATGAGCAAAACTGCCAAAACTAGAAGTTCTTATTGTGGGAGGCTGTGCCCCCACATCCCCCGCTAAATATATATTCCAACTCTGAGAACTCACTACAGTGAGGAAAAGGGTAAATATTCCACTTTACTAAAACCTCAATAACGGATCCTCGAGTTTCGGCAGTTTCGCTCATTAGACCATTTAACATTCTTCCTATTCGATTTCATGATACAGAACCGCCTTTTGGACTCGCCACAGCCCCTGATGTTCACCAAATGCATGGCAGTCATGGCAGCTCACTTGAATCTCAAAGGATTCCAGATATTTCCCTGTCTTGATGATTGGCTCCTCACCTCCACTACTAGGCATCATTTTTTACAAGCCAAGGATTACTTGCTTCAGATCTCCACCTCACTAGGCATTATGATAAATCTTGCCAAATCAAAGCTGACTCCTGTGCAGACTAAAATTTATAGGAACTCAGCTGGATACTACATCTCAAGTGGTTCATTACTTCTTCATCGCATCGCATCTTTGTGAATTCAGGTTTGGGATTTACTGTCCTGTCCGTTCCCTCCAGCAAAACTAGTGTTGCAAGCTGTTGGCTCAGTGTCCGCTGCCATTATTTTAGTTCCTTTAGCAAGATGTTTCATGCAATTCCTCCAGTGGACTTTAGCGGTACACTGGTCTGTTCTTTACCAGACTGTCTGTGTTCCCATCAAACTCACTCCAGTTTGCAAACGTCATATTCGTTGGTGGATCAAATTCACTCCAATTTGCAAACATCATATTCACTGTTGGATCCAGTCGAACAACCTGTTTTTGGGTAGGCCATTCTTTTTTCCTCCCCCAGTAGCCACAGTGACCACGGACGCTTCCCAATGAGGGGGGCAGCACTTCAAGGGAAAAATGGTCCAAGGCACATGATCCTCCTCGGAGACCAAGTTGCATATCTGTGTCCTAGATGAGAGCAGTCCTAACGTTGCAAGTCTTTCAGAATGTTCTTCCCTTCGGTACTATTGCAGTACACACTCACACAACATGTCAGTAGTCTGGTACGTCAACAAACAAGGAGGAACCCGTTCCTACCTGTTGTGCAGGGAGGCCATGAGTGTCTGGGAATGAGCAATCTCTTCAGTCCACTTTCTAATTGCACAAATCGGGGAATACCACTGTAGTGGCAGACATATTCAGCAGGTCCATTCTGATTCCTCATGAGTGGTCCCACAATGAAACAGTAGCGAACATGATTTTCAGCTGTTGGGGGCCAGCTTTACTACAGCCTATTTACCTCTCCTGTCAACAAGTGTAGCAAGTACTTCACTCTGATCCCCCTCTGGGGGAGTCACCGAGGGATGCTCTGATTCACAATAGGCCCCGGGTCTACTCTATGCCTATCCCCTTCATCTGGTCTCACTTGAAATATCCTCCATAGTTAATGGAGCCCACTCAGGATCTCTTATGTCACCCATCAGAAACTCAATATCCCAATTTCCATGCCCTCAAGCTTGACTGCAAGGTTTCTTCACTTCCAGTGATAGTAAGACGGTCCAGGCTCACTTCCCTAGTTTGTGACATTATCTTGGCATCCCAGAAGGCCTCCATCAAGAAAGTCTACAGAAGCAAATGGAAAAGATTCTGTATGCGAGTTTCAAAAGAGAATATTGATCCTGTCTTAGCTCCTACTTTGGCCATCCTTCTTTTTTTCACTACACACTCCTCCTTGGGATCTTATGATGGTCCTCCAGGGGTGGACTCAGAAGCTCTTTGGAACTAGCAAACAAGTGCAATATAAAGTTTCTATCTTGGAAAACGGTCTTTTTGGTAGCTATCACTTCAGCCAATAGAATTTCTGAGCTCCAGGCCTTATCGGCTAGGCCTCCTCACTTTATTATTCATAATATAGGGTGTCTGTATAAATCAACCCTTCCTTTCTGCCTGAAGTGGCCATGGAGACTAATATTATTAATCGGGCCATACAATTGCCAGTTTTCTTTCCAAACTTTACTAATAAGTGCTAATACATGCTGCATCTTATTGCTGTTCATAACTATGTTTTTATCTTCACAGAAAAAACAGTAAATGAAGCCTGATCAGCTGTTTGTATCCTTTTCCCTTAACTGCTTAGGTCAAGCAGTTTCCAAAATTACTCTGGCTAAACAGATTACTGGAATTGCCTCATTCTTCTAGAGCTCATTCCACTAGATCTGTGACTAACTTCCTCTGCCTTCTCATCAAGAACCTCCATTGATGATATCTGTGTTGCAACCACTTAGTCAGAGACTCATGCCTTCATTACACATTACAAATTGGATACAGTCTCCAGAAGCAGAGCTTTCTTTGGTTCGACTGTGCTCCAGCATGTCCTTCCTTGAGGGCCTCCCACGAGTTACATAGCTGGGGACTCTGACCCATTCAAGAGGAAGAATGAAAAGGAGAACATCACATTTAGAAGTTATGTACTTACCATAATTTGGCATCTGTGCTGTCCATTTTCATTCTTCCTCACCTTCCCTCCCAGCCACACCCGGCCTTGAGACTCCTAGATGGATCTTTGGATCATAATGGGACATTTACATTCCAGGATTGAGCTTCAATCTTTTCTTGTGTCTGTCCCGTCTCTATAACACAGTGGGCAATAAGGCAGCAAACTTGATCTGAGGAGTTATGGGTAGAGAGTGGAGCTCGAGACTCAGATCATAAGTCTTGTAAATGTGGCTGAGTCAGATCCCAGGATCGGATCTGTAACACATTTGTGAGGAAGAGTGAAAATGAACAACACAGATGCCAAGTTGTGGTAAGTGCATATTAATCCTTGGGACTTCTTGCCATGCAGGAGCCTGTGACTGGCCTGATTTCCAGAATCTTATCATCATTCCAAGCCAGTGGACATTTTATGACCAACGTCCAGAAGCCAGGGTATAAGGAATACGTCTGTCGGCTCCATCTTCGGTTCTTTCTAGCTGTGCAGTCTGATGCGCTTCATGTGTGATTTATACACCTGCAGTCCATCGGTCAGCTTGTGTTTCCAGAGTTTCTCTGCTTCCAGACAAATAAGTACCCTGTTGGGGAAATTTCTTTTCAAGTTAATCCTCAGAAAAGTTAAAAATTGTTTGCCCTTTGGGAAGCAAATTCCACATAAAGATTTTCACTGATATGCTTGTTTTGTTTGGGGCCTCAGCAAAATGACTGTAGCTGCTCTGACTGTGCTAAATTCCATGCAAAGACCCTTAACTGTAGGTCCAAAGTACTCACTGCACATAGGGAATCCTCTTTGTCAGCTTCTTTGGTAACTTTGCATGTTCCATTATGCTCTGATGATTGCTGGTGTGATCCCAAAAGAAAGCAAAAAGAAAAAAAAAAAAACCAGGGATGTGGAGTCCACAGAAATAAATGATTGCATCTACCTCTAAGTCATCTCAGGACCTTTAGTGAGATGCCTTTGCAGCCATCAGGACTGGCAGCTTCTAGGCCAAAACCTTCTGGAACAGCACTTTGGGAGACCACTACAAGTCCTGGCCTTCACACGACTACCACCTCTGCTGACATATCTTTTATTTTGAAGTCCTAATTCATGTCTTTTCTACTAAGGATCATGATGATAAATTTACTGATAGAGGTAAGGTCATTGCTGTTGTACAAGACGTGCATTTTTGCAAAAGGTCTTTGAGAACTTGTGCAACATTTACTGAAGTAATTACTTTAACCAGTTTGCAGTCATTAGCATATTATCTTTAACTCATTTTCTACTTTTACATCTGGCAAGCATAATCCATAACGAAAAGTGGCCACAGTACTGAGCCCAATGGGACACCACTGGCAACCTCCATTGGGGTAGCTAGATAACTTTCTGTGCCATATCTCTTATGTCCTATTGCTTACCAACTGTTTTATGCATTAAGATTAATTGTAGAGTGAAATTGAATGCTTTTAATTTTAATTTTAATTTTTCCTTTGTGGAATAGTCACAGAAGCTTAAATTGGCATGTTATTCATTTATGTATTTACTTATTTACACTTTGTTGACTGGGTTAGTCCCTCTAAGCCAATGGCATCTTTTCAGGGGAGACCCAGCATAGTGTTCATACTGACTAGGGGGAGTTTAGAAAGGGCACCAGAGAACTTCCCTTAATTCTTTTGATTAGTGCCGTGGGATCTTTTACATCTACTTGAGCTAGCACCAAATTGAGCAGATTAGGCTTCAGTTTAACATCTCATCTTAAGGATGATCTGATGAGATGTGTACAGGATCACTTTTCTGTTTGTCTGTGTTTTGCCCATTATTATTTCACTCTCCCTGTCTAATAGCCCTTTCCTTATCCTTGATAATGGTTTAAATTCCAGAGTTAGTTAAGTTGGTGGGTAATGGTTGTCTGTCTGTGAGTTTCTATCCCATGCTTTTAAGTTCATTACTACATCTAACAGTAAAAGATTCAGCATATGCTAGGCACTGTTTATAAGAGATTTAATATACCTGCAGTGTTGTGCAGAAGTTCTGGCACTGTAGATGGCATGTATTTGACATAAGGAACTCCGAATTACGCAGGTATATGGAGGAAAATGCCTGAACCTTTCCTCTTTCTTTGCAGGTTGACTGCCTTGATGAATTTTTAACTGATCCCCTGAAGAAACATACTCTGATAAGGTACTTGCCTACACCAATGCGACAGCAGCTCCTTTATAAAAGGTAAGACTTTAGTGATAGGGCTGTTGACCATAGCATTCACCCTAGGTTTATGCAGCATTTCTTACTGCTGAAGAATTTACTGGTTTGAAAAATAATTTATTGACATGTATTATTCGTGGATGTGTCTATCCTGTAGCTATTTTTTATGCAGCTAAACAGAAGGTCAAAATTATTGCCCACTTGCATTTTACTAGGTCTTTGTTGTTGTTTGCTTTTTTTTTGTAAGATCATTTGAATATTATTAACTAAGTTGCAACTAAAGACACTCCCCGTAATGGCTAAAATGTTGACTTCAAAAGTTGTTTTTAGTTTAAGGAAATTATGATGGTATAAAGTTAGGGCCATTCCATGCCCTTTCAGTGCCGTCTTTTAATAAGCAAGAATCTGAAATCTCTAAATGCAAATGTTTAAGGCACACTGTGGACGAATAATAACCAAACAAGCCAAGCAAATGGAAGTAATTTAGGATATTGGAATACATTATCAATCTAAGCAGACAAAGAAATAACTATTGTAGACTAGGTAGTTACGGAAGAGTCCTTAACTACATAGTTTAAAATTGGCGAGACTTGATGTCACTTGAAAGTGCTACATAGTTCAGTCCTTGGGACTTACTAAAATAGGTATATGTTTCATTACACAGACAAAGTTGCTAATCTATTTTAAAGGTAATGAGTCTTCTTCTTACATCAGTTAAGTAGGTGTCGATAGGCAAATTAAAATTTGCATGCTTGCACAATTAGTATGCTTTAAGAGGTTAATCAAATTACATTAGTAATCATAGAACAGTTAGGGATTTGGATGTAGTATATAGTATGCAACAGCAAAAGACAGTGTTGTAAATGAGCACAAAGTCTTTGGGTGACGGCATACTTCTATTTCTTTAAAATGTGCTTGTACTGTGCCTCTTCCACCACTTTTTTTGTCTTTTTCCTTTGTAGATACAATGGCCTTATTTTTCTTATTCCTTAAAAAATTATGCAGTAGGCCTGAATACTGCATTCATGAGTTATTCCCATTGTTTTTTTACCCTCCCCATCTCTTTACACATTTTTGACTTCTCTACACATTTCTCATAATCAACACCCCTAAAGTTGTGCACCATCTTTGTTTGTGTTCTTACCCTTCCTGTAACTCTATGCAGCACAGTATTAAGTTCACTTCTGACAGATGGAGCCTTCACCTTAACCTCTGTGACCTCTCCCACCATGGTTAAGACCAGACCCAGAATTTTTTTTTTTTCTGGTACAGTTCTGCAACAGTTGTCTGTTGTCAGTCTGCTCCTGGCAGGTTCTTCCCTATGGCCAGTACCATGAGCAGCAGAGCAAGAGGACTATGTAATATGGCTGCCCAACAAAGATGGATGAGCAAAAAAACCCACACTATTATGAATCCTTCTGCACTGAGACAGCTCTTTGTAACTTCGTAGTCATTTTCATGGTTCACTAGGATCCTTCCCACTCTGTGTTATCACTGACCTGTTAGTTTTATCTTCTGTGATTTGTCTTCATTCTGCCATGTTTATCTGATAAGGCTACCTACCCCATGAAGGTTGTTTGTCAGCTGTACTGCCTCCATTTACTTTCACTGTATTTTAGCACTTTTTTCTCCATTTAATTGCTTTATATTGCATCCTCTGAACTTGCCTTACAAAATTGTTGACTAATTATCAGCTTATAAAATGAACTGCAATAAATTAAAATAAAAACATATAAAATACCGCTAGGCAGCCAAATGTCGTCATCTTTCTGGGATTTCAAGGGCTGACAATCTACCACCTGAACATATCCTGCTCACTGCTGCTTGCCATTCAAGGTTTCTTAGCAAGTCAGCAAGAGTCTCCTTTAAAGTGAAGTCCCACTGCTGTCTAGAATAAGTAATGTCATTAATATCTTGAAAGGAGGAGATGTGGTCCTTCTGTTAATAGGCATAACACAAACTGAGTACAGAATACTTAGTGTAGTTCTCATTTACAGCTGACACCCAACACAGTTTCACTACAGGAAATGTTCCTAGCACGTGAACACTGTCATTTAGCTAATCGGTTTGCTTGTTTGTTTATTTTTCCTTCTTAGTACATAGCTGGACAGGACTAATAGGTTCATAGCTGTGTACTAGGCTAACAGCCACTAGGGACTTTTTAAACCTAGTCGTGTATCTCAAACCTCTGACAAGTTCTGGTACCTTTGATAAGCGTGCACATGGGCTTGCGAGATGAAACATTTACAAGAAGGGGCATGAGAGAAGAATCTTTTACAGGCTGACCGTGTCCATTAGAGACATAGGTGCCAAACAAGGGATGAATTTCCTGCTCTCCTCCCAATTTTCCAAGTTACACTGGAATTGAGTTAGGGAAGAATTCTGCTTCTCATGGATGGGGAGCCCCTTCCAGATAAGGGATAGTTTCTGGGATACATACTAGTCTCTCCAGAAGGCCCTGTTTATATCACAGGCAAGGTTTAAGTCTTTAGAATGAGTAATTCTGGTGCTGTTTGTTTTGTGGATATGCAGGAGGTCTGTCAGGGTGGGGTCTGACAATGCCTTATATGCCAGGCAAAGATCTCCGCTCAGCAGCCTGTAGGAGACTGAATACAGGGATAGGGCTTTGAGGTGGTCTGCATAGGACATTTATTTACACCCTGTGTTCTTTGAGTGAGGAACCTCTTCGAACATTCCAGTTGTTGGATGTGCCTAGTTAGGTACATACCACTAAACTGGTCATGACTGAAAACTAATGCAGTTTTCAATCATGATCTACTTAAAGTAAATTAGAATATACATAACTGTGTAATAATGTTGGAGAAAAGATAAGAGGTTACAGTTCACATTTGCTGTGTCTATCAGGCATTCAGGATATGCATTGTAAGAATGTAAAAGAAGGATAATATAACAGTGACCAAATAATCCCCCAAAGAAGAGCTCAAATGCATTTCTGTCTCTTGAGAAACTAACCAAGGAAGGAAATGGTGCTTATATTATTATTATCTTCAGTTTGGAGTGCATTAGTGTGGTGCATCACTTTCCATTTATTGGTCAATGACATTTCACATTATGAATCATGGTTTGCACTTTAAATGGAGGCATTTTACATTCCCTTATGCAGGAACAAACTCCCAAAAGAATCCACTGTTTGATCGCAATCACAGAATCTATTGTTAAGAAGCTAGCATCTCATAATGAGGTGCTAGTTGCTTAGCAATATCTTCTACAACAGTGTGCAGAATGTTTTCTTCACAATTAAATAAATTAGCATTTTGATGAACTGCAGCCACAACCTTTGCTGATGTGTGCATGGCCACACAACGTACATGCATGGGAGTGTCTCTGGGGTGTGTGCAGATTAGAACTATTACCCACGAGTATTCTCCTTTTCATTCTACTATCCTCCTTTGGCCTTTGTTCCATTTTCTTATCCTCTTACCCTCTGTATGTTTGAAGTCTGATGCAGTGTTTCATTACACCCCTCCTTTACCTTTGCCATTAGGGTGTTTGACCTAAATTCTGACACTGTTTGTCACTTGGATTCTTTCAGTATGTTGTTCCTTCTCCTCTGTGACTTCAGATTTGATGTTATCCTTTATGTAGAGTGTTTTTCTGCTTCATCCTCCCTTCTCTGTCTTTCTTGAACAGCCTGCACTGAGGCATTCCATATTCAGTTCTTAACTGGCCCTTGTGCATGTAATGTCAGTGATGTCCACTATCATCTAGTTTGTCACTGCATACAGCTTCCTCATCTTGCAACATAGACTCGTGCATTACATAGTAATGCATCCTGTTTTTTTTCACTTTAGTATTTTTTCATTCTTTACCTGTCGCTTGTCTAGTCAGGATAAAACAGATGAACAGTTGTGGGTTCAGTTCAGGTAACGTTGTTATATACAAACACATCAGGATTAGGGCTTAGTAACTCAAACTTAAATAAACTTCTAAACAAACTCATAACTGTACTCATACATGTTAACACTGTGGCTGTTCTCTCAAAATGGTACTGCTGCCTGCACATGCTCACTACTTGTATGCATGTGCCTACACTTGGAAATGCTTCTTAAAGATACAACACATGCTCTGCTGTACATTACCTTTCTGAATTATCGGCATACATCTACCTCACCCCTTCTGCATCTTTATGCCCCTCTCCCATTCTTAGTCTGAAGTTACAGTTATTGAGATGTGTTTTTCAAGCCCAGTTCTAAGCATTGCTGACCTTTCTGGCCTGAGATGGAGTCTGTCCCGGCTATAAGACTTTCTCATCCTGTAGTCAGTGTCCCAAGCCCTTTCCCGGTGGCCACGGTGGCATCTGGTCATTCTACTCCTTTAAGCTTTTCCTTCCTTAGTATGTTTGGATAGAGCACAGGCAGCACATCTGATAGTACTACCTTCAACCCCCTCTCCTAGTATGCCTCTGTCACCTTTCTGACCTTGTTTGCTGTTGTCTTGGCTGTCATGTCTGATAGGTCACCAGTACATATGTCACAGCATGTGTCAGCTACTGCCTTTGCCATATGTTTGAGGCCCAAGACCAACTTTAGTGTAATCTGGTCTCTCCTGTCTCACTCGCCAAGAGTGATGATCAGTAATTGTAGTGACAGTCACCAGTGCTGTCTTGGACCCACTGTTCCCTGCACTGGCTATGGCCTCCTTCACTTCCAGGTGCATTTCCTATCTGCAAACTTTTCCTTGTTAAACAGTGGTTCAACATAAAGTTAACTTGGCTTTGATGCTGGAAGATCAGAAGACTTGGTGGACTATGTATCCACTTCCTAATACTGACACTGCAGTGAGGGTGTGGGTTCTGAACTCCTGAGGTGCCATCCTTTGAATGAGACTTTAAATGAAGGGCCTAGGTTAATGGTATTTCAGGTGGATTTTACAGGTCCTGTAGCATTTAACAAAAAAAAAGTTGTCATTTTTTAAACTTATTTCTTACAAATAAATTAATCTTTACATTATTTACGTATTTTACTATAGACAAATAGATATCTTTGCATTATTTACATAACTGTCAGAAAACATCTGCGTAGCATGGGTATAAAAAGTGTACACACCCCTGTTAAAATGCCAGGATGTTCTTCGTGTTTCACTGTTACAGTCATTACATTTGGGTAATCTGCCTGCAGGTTGCCCTCAGTCAGCCTGATTAACAAAGTCTTGGGTCCTGCATCAGTTGCAGTCCCTTCTTCCATGACGTCAGGTCGTCAGGGGTATAAAACATGCAGCTGACGCCATTACATCAGTCTTTCTTGCCATGTGGTGCCCGAAGCAGAAGCAGTTCGCAAGTGCCGGTCGGCCGACTCCTGAAATTTTTGTTTTTGAGTTTTAGAACCGAAGTCTTCAACTAAAAGCTAAGTACCCTGTTGGGGAAACTTTTTCTTGCTCCTTTCTGACGTCAGTAAAAGTTAATAATTGCATTACTTGTGGAAAGCAAATACCTCATAAAGATTTTCATTCGTACTATATTCCTTGCCTAGGCCCTGACCACGATGTACCTTGCTGTCGGTTTTGTGTGTTATTTAGTCAGCGCACTACCCATCATCGTTATATTTTTGCCTCTAAATATTTCAGTTCTCGGTTTAATTATCCGGAAATGTCGTCGGTTAGCCATCCGACTACCGGCATTCCGAAAAAACGCAAAGATAAAGATAGAGACAGGCCGCCGAGGTCCAAAACTGCTAACAAAGCATCTCCTAAGCCAGTCAACAGTTTGCCGGTACTTTGTGGGGTGCTTTCACAGCCCCTGATACCCGCTACTTCTGATTCGCAGGCCTCTGCTGAGACCCATTTGGAGTCCAGTATGCCGCGAGATACTTCAACTATGGAACCCGCGGATGTCTCTACCTTGGATGGGTCTGGAGCCACTGTACAGGCACCGGTTTCTAAGGGTGTATTCAGGCCTACGGACTTGCATATTAAATTGATGCCTCCATTACTAAGGCCTAAATCTCGATCCATGTCTAAATAACCGATGCCAAGGCCACATGCTCAGGCTTCTATATCTAAAAATCAAATGATAAAAATGGCTGAACATCTAATAAAACTAATCAGGGGTAAACAACCCCCCCCCCCCCCCAGAGGCCTAGGGCTGAGCTTTATTATGAATCTTCTGATCAGGATTCTGTTTTTTCTGACTCTTCTGATGACCTGGATTTGTCCTTACCTACTTATGAGGATTCTGATGCAGAGGACTCTATTCCCTCTGCTTCCCCTCCTGAGGATTTTTCTTTTGGGGAAACCTTACATACTCTAAGGGAGCATTTTCACTGGGAAAGCCAGGAATTTTCTGATTCAAAAAAGAGGCTTAGGGATTTCCTTCTCCTACTTCAGCATAAGCCTTTGCCTATTCCTCCTGTACTAGACATTGTTGATGATGCTTTCTCGGAATCCAGTTTGGTCATTGATTCCCTGCCTCCTGCTCCCAGTAAACCTGATAGATACTACAGGGTACCTGAGTCCCATGAGTTCCTTTTCAAAAATCCTATTGCAGATCTAGAGACTATTTCACAGGGGCCCAGGGGCATTAAGGCTTCTACTGCTAAAAAATCTTACCCCTTCTGATAGAGACTCCAGGGCGCTGGATAGATGGGGTAAAAAGATTTATACTTCAGCAACCTTGGCAATTAGAGCTTTATACTGCCAATTTCATATGTTAAAATATCAGCAACATATTATTGGACTGCTTAAACAGAAAATGATGTTGATTCCTGACTGTGTGGAAAATAAAGACTTACAGGATTTAATACATTCTGCTAAACAAGTTGGAAAACATACTTTGCAATGTGGTTTTGATTCTTTAGAGGCCTCTGCAGGGCTGCTGTTACTGGGTCTGTGCTTAGAAGGCATGCTTGGTTTAAGGAGCAATCTTTGCCTGATCATGTTAAAGCTAAATTGTTGGATGCTCCTTTAAATCAGGACTGCGTGTTTGGCAACAAGGCTGAAGAAGTTCTTAAAAAGATGGAAGATAAAGCTAAGTTTATGCAGCTGTTAAAGATTTTTTACAAGTTCAGCCTCCTAGATTTAGTAGGCACTGGCCTTCTAAGAACTGGTCCTTTCCAGCCCCTTCCAGGTCTTCTCAAGCCAAACCCAGACACAGCAAAAAAAAACAGGTTTCAGTCCCAGGGGACTCACAGAACTAAGCAGTGGGGGGCCTCCACTGCCAAGTCTGGGAATAACAAGACACCCCCCTATGGTAAACTGTCTCAATAACTTCCTTTTAAAATTTCCAAGCACTTACCTTCTGACTGTCCCTTTGGGGGGAAAGATTGCTCTTCATGCAAAGAACTGGGAACTCATTACCCAGGACAAATGGGTTTTAAATATAGTGTCCCAGGGATACAGATTTCACTTCCACATGTTGCCAACGCCAAGTGGGTGGCTGGACCTACCCCCAAATCAGTGGGCAGAGGCTCAAAAACAAGTACTTTCTCTCTTAAGCATAGGGGCTATTCAACTGGTACCAGAAGAGGAAAAGGGACAAGGTTTCTACTCCAGACTTTTACTGGTACCCAGAAAAGACAAATCATGGCATCCAATCCTTGACCTGTCTACTCTAAACACCCCTTTCTGGAGATTCCAAAATTCAAGATGCTGACTCTTCACCAATTACTTCATATTCTAGGCAAAGACACCTGGATTGGAACACTAGACTTAAAAGAAGCATATCTGCACATCCCAATCAGGGAATCTTGCAGAAGATACCTACGCTTCAAAGCAGGCTACACACGCTATTAGTTCTCTGCACTGCCCTTTGGCTTATCTACTGGGCCGAGGGTATTCACAAAGTGCCTAGCTCCAGTTATTGCATTTTGCAGGCGAAGTATTCAAATATACCCATGCCTGGATGATTGTCTAATTTAGGCAGAAAGCCAGGACATACTTTTGAATCATCTGGCGTTTGTAAAAAGGGTTTTAACTTGTCTGGGGTACACCATAAACGAAAAGAAATCACAACTGGTACCCTGTCAACAAATTACATTCCTGGGAGCAAGCTTGAATACAACTTTCCAGATGGCTTACCTCACGCCAGAAAAGCAAATTCGTTTGACAACCTACTTCAAACAAGTGGCCACAAAAACCCTTCTATCTGCAAGACAAATACTGCAAGCCTTGGGGTTCATGGCCTCCTGCATTCTTCTAATTCCATATGCAAGACTGCATATGAGGAAACTACAGTGGTATCTAAAAAGCCTATGGAGTCAACATTCTCACAGCCTAGAAACAATGATTCCCATCATACCTTGCCTATGCCTAGAGTTCCTTTGGTG
This sequence comes from Protopterus annectens, assembly GCF_019279795.1. Classification (NCBI taxonomy): domain Eukaryota; kingdom Metazoa; phylum Chordata; order Ceratodontiformes; family Protopteridae; genus Protopterus; species Protopterus annectens. The sequence goes on along the minus strand of NC_056746.1, from coordinate 370,753,992 downwards.
GGCAGAGGCCTGCCACCAAAACAAGGGACTACCTTTCACACCATCCCCTGCCACCCAAAACCCTAACAATAGATGCATCAGACTATGCATGGTGGGCTCACCTGGCAGGGAAGTGCATTCAGGGCAAATGGAACCCAACTCAAATGCACCTGCATATCAATCAAAAACAAATGTTAGCTGTACGGAATGCTCTGACAGCCTTCAAGGACTACATTCTTCCAGGACTACTAATGGTAAAGACGGACAACACCACAGTTATGTGGTATAAAAAAGCAGGGGGGTACACATTCTTACCCCCCCCCCCTCTGCAGACTAGCCATGGCATTGTGGAACACAGCCTTGAGCTACCAAGTGCACCTACAAGCTCAATTCCTGCCAGGAAAATTAAATACACTGGCAGCTGGACTAAGCAGAAACCTCATGGACCCACACGAGTGGAAACTGGAACCAAGGATTTTCAACATTTTGACAAGCGAATAGGGGTGCCCAGATATAGACCTGTTTGCCTCCCCCCAGAACTACCAATTGGACAAATTTTGCACAAGGACTCCCCACAAACAAGCCTGGAAAGTAGATGCTCTGTCCTTCAGCTGGAAAAACCTATCAGTCTATGATCTCCCCCCCCCACCCCGCTGCCTCTGCTCTCCAAAATACTATTAAAAGTCAAACAGGACAAACCAAGGATGATTTTGATTGCTCCAGACTGGCCGCGCCAACACTGGTACCCCCTTCTGCACAGTGTGTCATGGTTATCTCCATGGCACCTGCCTCAGACTCCTTCCCTGCTGTCTCAGCAGGAGAACCAGATTCTGCACCCTCAGCTTCCAACACTGAACCTTGCAGCCTGGCTAATTACTTAAACTCTCCCTTACCATCCCTCAGCAAACCTGTGATGGATGTCATCTTAGGGGCAAGGATGCCTAATACTAGAAAATCTTATGCTGGAAAATGGAAACGATTCTGTGCCTGGAACCATTCTCAAGGGATGAGCACAGCAGTGCCCAATTTACCTCAGATTTTACAATACTTAACTGAGATGCTTCACAAGAGCCTTTTTTTTTCCTCCATTAAAATCCAAGCCTCAGCCATTTCAGCTCATTATAACACATAACCTCCCCTCTTCTCTCATCCACTGCTCAAGCAGTACCTCAGAGGGGCCAAAAATGTGAGACCACCCAGGAGAGCTCCAACCCCAGCCTGGGAACTTAACTTTGTATTGGAGAAACTCACTCCACCTCCTTTCGAGCCAGCTGCTACTGCAGACTTAAAATTTCTTTCTTGGAAAACAGCTTGCCTTTTAGCAATCACTTCAGCTAGAAGGGTATCTGAATTACAGGCCCTTATGGCAGTGGAGACTTTCATCATCTTTCATGCGGACAGGGTGTCACTCAGAACCAATTCATCCTTCATGCCCAAGGTGGTATCCAGTGTGGCTCTTAATCAGTCCATTCATTTGCCAACTTTCTTTCCCAATCCACAGAACAAAGGGGAATGGATTCTGCATTCCTTGGATGTGCACAGACAACTTAGATTCTACTTGGACAGGACTAAACCTCAAAGAAAATTTGAACAACTGCTGGTAGCATCTGCTGCAGGGGCAGAGGAGAAAGCTATTTCAAAACAAACCATTTTTAAATGGATAAGCCATTGCATTAATTTCTGCTGTAAGCACCATGGAAAACTTATCCCCACAGGGGATCAGACCTCACTCCACCAGGGCTGCATCTACTTCTGCAGCCTTTCTCAGAGACGTTCCTACCAGGGACACCCTAGAAGCTGCTACCTGGAGTTCTGTACATACTTTCACCAAGTATTATCATTTGCCAATTTTCTCTAAATCCAGAGGTGGCTTTGCCACTGCAATCCTGCAGGGCCTTATAGCTGGCCCTAATGCTATCTAAACTCCTCCTCCCAATCATAGCTTTTGAATCTACCCAAATTTAATGACTGCAACAGTGAAACACAAAGAACATAGTACAGTTGTGTACACTTACCATAAATGTAGATGTTCGAGTGTATTCACTGTTGCAGTCCTGGTTACCCTCCCTCCTGCCCCCTGACTTCTTTTGGCTATACCTCTACTTTCCTTTACTATGCTTAAAAGCCTTTTTGGTGTATTTGCTTTTTTGTTGGAGGTATACCCTTGTGTTTTTATGTTTAATTGCTCCCCATTAGGGGGGCACCTGACATCTGGGGCAAGAAAAACTGATGTAATGGCGTCTGTTGCATATTTTATACCCCTGACAACCTGACGTCATGGAAGAAGGAACAGCAACTGACGCAGGACCCAAGACTTTGTTAATCAGGCTGACTGAGGGCAACCTGCAGGCAGATTACCCAAATGTAATGACTGCAACAGTGAATACTGCTCCACAAAAAGAATAAATCCATGAATAGCATTAGAAATAACAAACTAGACAATGCCCTAGCTAGACACACTCAAACCTCAGATGCTAGAGGTGGCCCAGTACATTTGTTACTTGAAAAAAAAATGGAATTGTTTTGGCAACGACAAATGTTTGCATGTCTCTATCCAGGTCTTAATGAGAGGTATTCTATCAAATGTATTTTAAATCTGAAAAGTCTTTTAAGATAATCACAGCTATATATTTTTAAAGCAGTTTTTTAAAAAAACTTTTAGGGCAGAAATGTATATTGTTCTACATAGCAAACATTTTATGAATTTCACATGTTATGCATATTATATTATATTATTTTACTAAATAGAGTTGTCCCAGTAGGAGAGATGTACGAGTTATGCATCATTAGTTTAAATGTTTTAGTTTGTTTAAATTACATGTTTTTTGGGGTATTTCTCCCCGGGCCTCCGCTGAAAACAGGCTCTATGGAACCTAGTCGGACTTTCCCGGTCAACAAATGTTAAATAAAAATAAATAAAAAATAAAAAATGTACATAATTAAAGTCAGAAAGTCATTTATATGTGTGGTTTCTGACTTCTATACTTTTCATATAGTATATTAAGTATTTTATAAGTTTTTAGAATGTTTTTTAGAATATTTATAGAAATATAAATTACGATTTAAATTAATAAATATGTTAGTAGGTTTTAATTAATTTATCTAGAAGTAGATATAATTCATGGTATGTGTGTTGAAGGCATTTTGGATTAGGCTGTTGTATCTGCATTGGTTGGTGTTGCTCAGCTGTTCTAATCAGTAGGGCGGATGAGCTGACTGATGTTCATGTTATATACTGTGTTTTGAATATTTAATTGCATCTGAAGAAGTCTAGCTATCCAGCCAGACGAAAAGCGCTTTATGGAATAAAAAGTTTGCATTACTAGCTTGCAAGTTCGTGGATTTATTCTTTTTGTGGAGCATTAGTCAGTTTGTTGCAACAGTGAACACACTCAAACATCTACATTTATGGCAAGTGTACACAACTGTACTTTTTATGATATGAAACAATGAGACCACAATAAATCATTTCAAAACTTTTCCCACCTTTAATGTGACTTATAAATCTGTACAATTCAAGTGAAAAACAAATCTTTTAGAGGAAAAAACATTAAAAATAAAAAACGTACAATAAGCTGGTTGCATAAGTGTGCACACCCTTAAACTAATACTTTGTTGAAGCACCTTGTGATTTAATTACAGCATTTAGTCTTCTAACAAGTCATGCAGTTAACACAACACATCGAATGTCCATTACACAGACATGTTAAAGCACAGATAAATACCTTATCCATAGCTCATTATAATGTCTTTGAATTGAACACTATGCCATCAGACCTGATCATGCTAGTGTTCCTCTCACCAGCCTGTGCATTGCATTAGCTTAAACACCCCCTTACACGTATACACACACACAAACACACACACACAGTATCCCCTTTCTCCCTGTTGTAGAGCAACCACTAATACAGGCACACATGCATCCATTCAGCTGCATTCATATCCCCACAGACACTCGCACTCTCTGACACACACACACACACACACACACACACACACACACACACACACACACACACACACACACACACACACACACACACACACTCACACACACACACACACACACGCGCACAAAACTCAACTCATAGTACAACTGTTCTCATTGGAGTGAATTGGTGAATGCTCTCACCCTTTGACTCACTGTGCTAAATTAATCTGGAGCTATGACTGTGTATGTAGCAGATTAGCAGAGCAGATCATTGGAGGTTGGTAGTGTGGACTCTGCTGGTATTGTCTTCCCTTCTGCTACTTTTTCCCTGGGAGATGTGAAACACTCCCAGATGTTTCCTCTCAGTAGTCTGGAAAAGCTGCTCTGCTTCCAGGAAGAAGCCTTGTGATTCTTACTTCCTCTAATCCAGAAGAGATGATATTGTGGGATCCCCCCCTTTTATGGGGTTGTGGAGGAGTCTTTATCCTCTCCTGGTCTTTGGATGGTTACTTCTTTGAGGTTGAAAAGGCCCTGGGATCTTCAGCCCCAGTGTTAATCCAGGTGCTGAATTTTGGTAAAACATTGAGGGGAATGGACCTTCACCATACATTTTGTCCTTGGGCGGCGGCAGCAGCATAGGGTTGCCCAATCTGTAATTCCTTGGGTGGGGAGACATCCATTAATATCATCTCCCCTTCATTACACTGTGGGAGTCCTGTAGGGAGGCCTGATTCAGCTTCAGGGTTCCTGTAGGCTGCCTGCCTGCAGTGCTTTCCAGTTTAGGCAGGTGTCCTTGTCACTATATGCCAGCTATCTGATTGTGTTAGAGGCCCACCTACATTTGGGGAGTTCTTCTTGAGTGTTGGGGTGGTTGATGCTTCATGAGTTAGGATTTCCACAGCTGTTGAGTTGCTTCCCTCTTGTTCTCAGAATGTCTTGGCTTCCGGCATCATTAGAAAGCTGAGGCCTAGGGGATGTGAATTTTGATTTGTCATCACTGTGCTTGGATCTCTGTGTCTGCTGCTGAGATGACACTAGGAATGGTGGTGTCCACTGAACCCAGGAGCAAGTATTTCCATTGTGGTTAGGTGGGTTCTAGAATGTTTTTTCTTTGAGTGTGAGTTTTGCTGCTAGGGTAGGGTATTTTCTTAGATGGGGAAGTTTAAAAACAAGTGAGCAAGTAGGAGATCTGCTTTTTGCTTTACCAGTAACCAGCTAGTTTTATTGAGAGTGAGACAGTAGTGTTCATGAGGAGGGAAGAGTGTGTGATGAGTCAACATGTTTTATTTTTGACAATCTGTAGTATGGCCTTGCTCTTCCAGGAATCAGCAGCTAAAACTGGAAGGCCGTATTCAGGTTAGGCTAAAAACACTCCCTTACCAGTAACTGCTGTAGGTAGTTTAGAGAGGTTGGTAGAAATATTCCTGTCCCAAAATAGTATAGAGTTAATTTTAGTTCTGTTTTTTTTTTTTTTTGAATTTGGAAGATAAAGGTCTAGTCAAACTAAATGGCCTAGATGTTTGAAAGTTGACGAAGTTTTGATGGGGGGTGTTTTTGTTTTTAATATCAAGGGTTGATGATCATTTAGTGAGATTATAATAGGTATCAAGATGCATACTTTGTGTTTTGTTGGGATTAAGGACAAGTAATGAAAGAAACACCTAGAATCAGACTAGTGGGAATGAGTCAGTGGCTCTATGACGTGATGACACTGGTCTGATACCAAAAAAAAGACCCTAGGTTTAGGTTCTTCAAGTCTTTTGGGTTTCTAATACCATGATGGTAATGGATGCTATTCCAAAGTCAAAGTATGATTAAAATGAGTGAAATTAGTATTGTTTCAACCTTTGATGTTAGCCAAAAGTGCTTTTCACAGCACCATATGTGTGCCCAAAATTGACAATGTATGCAGTTCATATAGAATTGCATGCATCTGTAGTATATCTGACTGTAAATTTTTTTTTTTTGCAAAAACTTTTTTATTCAACATTTTCAACAATCACAATGTATCACTACAAACAAATTATTAATGCGTATCAAATAAAAACTATTTAAAATCGTCCATATCAGGATTTTTGTTTAACATTAATTCATATATTGTTAGTATATTTCAAGTAAAGCCCTCACTTTTTTACATAGGAACTTTGAATGTTGGCAGTATGACTGGTATAGGGAGAGAGCTAGCTGATATGATGGAGAGAAGGAAGGTTGATATATTGTGCATGCAAGAGACCAGATGGAAGGGAAGTAAGGCAAAGTGTGTAGGAGGCGGGTTCAAATTGTTCTATCATGGTCTGGATGGCAGTAGAAATGGGGTAGGGGTTATCCTAACGGAACAGTATGCCAAGAGTGTTTTGGAGGTGAAGAGAGTGTCTGATAGAGTGATGTTTATGAAGCTTGAAATTGGTGGTGTAATGATGAATGTTGTTAGTGCATATGCTCCACAAGTTGGGTGTGCGATGGATGAGAAAGAAAAATTTTGGAGTGAGTTGGATGAAGTGGTGGTGAGTGTACCCAAGGGTGAGAGACTAGTGATTGGGGCGGACTTCAGTGGGCATGTTGGTGAAATGAACAGAGGGGATAAGGAAGTGATGGGTAGGTATGGTGTTAAGGAGAGGAATGCAGAAGGTCAGATGATTGTGGATTTTGCGAAAAGGATGGACATGGCTGTGGTGAATACGTATTTTAAGAAGAGGGAGGAGCATAGGGTGACGTACAAGAGTGGAGGAAGATGCACACAGGTGGATTATATCCTATGTAGGAGGGCCAGTCTGAAGGAGATTGGAGACTGTAAAGTGGTGACTGGGGAAAGTGTAGTTAAGCAGCATAGAATGGTGGTCTGCAGGATGATGTTGGTGATCAAGAAGCAGAGGAGGAGTGTGAAAGCAGTGCCAAGGATTAAATGGTGGAAGTTAAAAAAGGGTGATTGTGAGGTAGAGTTCAGGGAAGAGTTAAGACAGGCACTTGGAGGCAATGAAGAGTTACCGAATAGCTGGGTAACTACAGCAGAACTAGTAAAGGAGACTGCTAGGAAGGTGCTTGGTGTGACATCTGGACAGAGGAAGGAGGACAAGGAGACATGGTGGTGGAATGAGGAAGTACAGGAGAGTATGCAGAGGAAGAGGCTGGCGAAGAAGGAGTGGGATTGTCAAAGAGATGAAGAAAGTAGACATGAGTATAAGGAGGTAAGGCGCATGGCAAAGAGAGAGGTGGCGAAGGCTAAGGCATATAGAGAGTTGTACGAGAGATTGTACACTAAACAGGGAGAAAAGGACCCGTACCGATTGGCTAGACAGAGGGACAGAGCTGGGAAAGATGTGCAGCAGGTAAGTGTGATAAAGGACAGTGAGGGAAACATACTCACAAGTGAGGAGAGTGTGTTGAGTAGATGGAAAGAGTACTTTGACGGGCTGATGAATGAAGAGAATGAGAGAGAGAGAAGGTCGGATGACGTGGGGATAGTGAATCAGGAAGTGAAGCAGATTAGCAAGGAGGAAGTAAGGACAGCTATGAAGAGGATGAAGAATGGGAAGGCTGTTGGCCCAGATGACATACCTGTGGAAGCATGGAGGTGCTTAGGAGAAATGGCAGTGGAATTTTTAACCAGATTGTTTAATGAAATTTTGGAAAGTCAGAGGATGCCTGAGGAGTGGAGAAAAAGTGTTTTGGTACCTATCTTTAAGAATAAGGGTGATGTGCAAAGCTGCAGTAACTACAGAGGGATAAAATTGATCAGTCACATCTTGAAGTTATGGGATAGAGTAGTAGAAGTTAGGTTAAGAAGGGAGGTGATGATTAGTGATCAGCAGTATGGTTTCATGCCAGGAAAGAGCACTGCAGATGCAATATTTGCTCTGAGAGTGTTGTTGGAGAAATACAGAGAAGGTCAGAAGGAGTTGCATTGTGTCTTTGTGGACTTAGAGAAAGCATATGACAGGATGCCTAGAGAGGAGTTGTGGTATTGTATGAGGAAGTCGGGAGTGGCAGAGAAGTATGTAAGAGTAGTACAGGGTATCTACAAGGGTAGTGTGACATTTGGTGAGGACTGCGGTGGGAGTGACAGATATGTTTAAGGTGGAGGTGGGATTACATCAAGGATCAGCTCTGAGCCCTTTCTTATTTGCAGTGGTGATGGACAGGTTGACAGATGAGATTAGACAGGAGGCCCCGTGGACTATGATGTTTGCAGATGACATTGTGATATGTAAGTGAGAGTAGGGACCAGGTTGAGGAGACCCTGGAGAGGTGGAGATATGTTTTAGAGATGAGCGGAATGGAGGTCAGCAGGGCTAAAACAGAATATATGTGTGTAAATGAGAGGGAGGGTAGAGGAATGGTGAGCATGCAGGGAGTAGAGTTGGTAAAGGTGGATGAATTTAAGTACTTGGGATCAACAGTTCAGAGTAATGGTGAGTGTGGAAGAGAGGTGAAGAGAGTACAGGCAGGGTGGAATGGGTGGAGAAAAGTGTCAGGAGTGATTTGTGACAGACGGGTACCAGTAAGAGTGAAAGGGAAGGTCTACAAGAGGGTAGTGAGACCATCTATGTTATATGGGTTGGAGACGGTAGCATTGACGAAAAGGCAGGAGTCAGAGCTGGATGTGGCAGAGTTAAAGATGTTAAGATTTGCACTGGGTGTGACTAGGATGGACAGAATTAGGAATCAGTATATTAGAGGGTCAGCTCAGGTTGGACAGTTTGGAGACAAAGCAAGAGATGCGAGATTGCGTTGGTTTGGACATGTGCTGAGGAGGGATGCTGGGTATATTGGGAAAAGGATGCTAAGGATGGAGCTGCCAGGTAAGAGGAAATGAGGAAGGCCAAAGATAAGGTTTATGGATGAGGTGAGAGAGGACATGCAGGTGGTTGGTGTGAAAGAGCATGATGCAGAGGACAGGAAGAAATTGAAAGAGATGATCCACTGTGGCGACCCCTAACGGGAACAGCCAAAAGAAGATGAGATTTCAAGTAAATCACTCACTTTTTTACATGCATTATGGTGATGCGTAATAGTTGGTGTTTTCTTCTTAATGGTTAACAGTTCTTTTTTTGCACACACTTTTAGCTAAATATATAAATTCTGAGACTAATATGACAATTTTACATTTCTAATTTAATGTAATAACTTTCCTTGCAATCACTAAAATTGGCCATAAAAGAGACTTTGTGTTCTTGGAATAACTTCTGGAATTGGAGCATTAAAATAATATTAATGAATTTATCATTATACATTTATCCGACCACAATGCTTGAGAAAAACTTTTAAACTCCTTACAAAACGGAGATATTATTTTACACTCCAGCACCATAACCAATCTGCATCTATATTATCCCCGCATCTCCAACAACTGACATCTAATTTTGTTTGTTGTTGCAACCATATGAGAGGTTATAAACATTCTATGCAAATATTTCCATGTAAATAATTTCCAATACAATGAAGATGTAGTTTTTCTTATTGATTTAAGTAATGTTTTATTCACGTCAGAAAACTCTTTGTTATTCTTTGAGTAATCCCAAAAGTAACTATCTATTTTTAACATGCTGTATATTTTTTGATAAGTTATGACCTATTATTATTTAAATTACTGTTAATGTTAAATAAAAATTCTAAAAAATTTTGGACATTTTTCACAAGCTTTTATTTTATAGTTTATAAAATCTTTACAATTTTGCAAACTTAAAAAGTTATGTCTTAAGTTACATCTGGCTAATAAATTTTCTGCTCAATATATTTTATCATCATTTATGAACTGATGGCAAAATATTCAACTACTTTCTTTAAAATCTAACATATTACATACGTTATGAGTTTAAACAAGCAATAGAGAATGCTATGGGAAATAAGAAAACATTTTATCTGATGTTGTTAATCTTCATTCCATTCTTCACTGATGGGTTTTCGGTTCCGTCCTCGAGCTAAGTTTTTACACACAGTACCCTTCTCCCTGTTACCTCGGATCTCGTTTGCCAATTAGCCTTAAAGCTGCGTTCAAGCCAGCTCTCAGCTAAGTCTTAGATATTTTTGATATATAGTGCTTATTGAAAAGTCTTGATAGTTTATCCTTTTTTATTTTACTTGTGTCTAACTGTTGCTAAGTTTTCTACCCTCTCTTTCAATTTTTTTCCTGTCAAACTACCTATTGGTAATCTTTGTACCATCGCTGGTAAACTCCCTTCTCTCTACCCGCTGTGGCAATATTAGAGTACCATTGTTGGTATTTTCCTTCTGGTTTTTCCTGCCTAACCTTGTGTATTATATTAACATTGTTTTTGTTGTGGTTGCCTTATTTTTCTTGCACTGCTTGGGATTGTATTGGATTTGACATGTCTGAAAAAAAAGGTACTTCAGGCTTCAAACAATGGCTGAAGTGTGGGAGAAAAATGCCGAATAGTGACCCTCATGAAGACTGTGTATATTTGGGAGTGCCTCATCTCTTTGTCCAACCGCCTTGCTCTATTTGTCAGGGATTTAGTTCCCGTACTTTGAATGAAAGAAAGAAATTGATTCTGAAGGGCCTTCTTAAATTGCCCTTTCCAGATGTGCTATCTGCGTCGTAAGGTTTACCCCCACCTTTGAAAGAGAGGCCACATTCAGTTCCCTTCTCGCCCTCTGTTGAGGCCACATTCAGTTTCTTTCTCACCCTTTGGTGAGAAGGAGAGACAACCTAAATCCAAACTTGCAAACCTTTCTGTACCGGACTAGACAACAGCTTCTATGGCACCGATCTCTGTACTGTCTGCTTCAAATGCGTCGGCGTCTCCTTCGGCACCGACTGTGACCAAAACTCAAATTTTGATGTCTACTCCGATCCTGGCACTGAGCCTTCCTACAGTTCCACAAGCTCTGGTGGGCACTCCTCCCACGATAGTCTCAAAATTGCAGATGGTGGTGCCATTAGACTCTCAAGTACAGACCCGGTATTCCCCACCCATGGACCCTTTCTTGGGGCAGGCATATAGTCCCTTCCTGGAGCGTCCAGAGTCCCCATTGGGGATATCAACGAGATCCACCCGAAGCCTCTCCGAACTAGATGTGGTGCGCCTTGTGGACCAGCTGCTGACAGCCAGGGGGATTCCTTCAGATTCAAAAACCCAATCCCTTCTTGGACTTGGAAATACTGTTTCACGGACTCCTTATTACTCTCCTCCGACCTCCGTGCAGGTTTCGAAGCCCACGGTACTGACGCCTCTCTGGCACCCACAGCTTTGGTACCAGTAGTGGATCTTACTTTGGCCCCGGAGCTGACCTTTTGGCCTTTGGTTCCTTTGGAACCGGGCCTTCCTCAGACCCGGGATTGTACTACGGGCTCCTTGGTACCGAGTTCGGTGCTGACCCTGTCTACTGTACCGTCCATGGTACCAGGAGCCCTGTCGATACCGATCCAGTTTGAGGCTTTGTTCCTGGGAGCTGGCTAAATGGAGCAGGATATGACCCCAGTTCCTAGGTTATCTTTGTCAGTTCCGGGCTCCCACCCCTTTTCGGGCAGCCTGCGTTCAAGGCAGTGGAGAGGACCCTTAGCCTATGGCATCAGAAACCCCTACCATGTCCTCTGAGCTGCGACTGTCACAGGCCACTGTTCTGGGACATCACGCACGGGAGCCGCAGGAGACCCTATTTGCAGGGTGTCCTTTCCCTCGAGTCCTCCTCAGAAGCTCTCACTGAGGAGGTTCCATGGAAGAAATAGTGTAAGAGGAAGCACATGGACTCACCTGAGGAGTCCCTTACAGATACGGATTACGATGAAGGGGAGGGGTTCCCATGATCACCCCCTTGAAGATTTCTGCTTCGGAGACATCCTTGAGATCTTGAAACGGGGGGGGGGGGTGATTGGAAGTCCAAAAACCCTTCCTCTGAGGAATCCTTTTTCCTGCAGGCTTTTCGTGCTCGACCATCTACCTCTTGGATGACCCCACCTGCAGATGAGCTTGTTCAGCTTGTGGTGCAGCATGCCTGGAGGAACCCTGATGCTGTTGAGGCAGTCCCAAGGAGACCAGACAAGATTGTCTCTCCCTCTGAAGAAAATCCACATTGGTCAAAAGGTTTACCAGTAGATGCGATGGTGGTGGCGGTGGCCACAAAGAAAGAGCTCGCTGAGGAGAGCCACACTGTTCACCTGCCTAACAGAGAGTCTCGAGCAGTGGACAGACTGGGGAAGTGAATATTTGCTTCAAAGACCTTTGCAATTCGGTTCTTGAACTACCTGGCATATTTTACCAGACTCCAGAGAGACCTCATCTCCGAACTCTCTGGTATTCTGTCAGGACAGGTGGCTGAGAAGGGAAACCAGGTAGCCTCGCAGCTAGCAACCCTGGAATCGATATCAAATTCATCCTTGAAGTTAATTTCACATGCAACCGAAGTGGCCGCAAGAGCTGCAGGTTCAGGTGTAGTTATGAGACATCACGGCTAATGTGCCTATGTGACTTCACGGATCATTTTAAGTTTTCCTTTTTTAATGCTCCTGGCAAAGCTTTTTCCCTGTTTGGCCCGAAAGTGAAGGACACGCTAGCCAGGTGTGAGCAGGATGGCAAGACCCTGTCTGCTGTTGGTGTACATTTTTCCAGTCATCAGCATTTTTTCCAGGAACCAGAGAAGTGGGAAATTGTAGCACAAAAAGTCTAGGGGTCCTTTCTGTGATACATGTGGCGAGTTCACCCCCAGAGGCAGAGGGGGCAACTCTTCTGGAAGACGCCCCTACAGAGGCAGGTGGGGTCTGCATACTCAGGGTTCTAGAGATTCATTCTCTGGACAACCCTATCAGCATTCCTGAAGAGTGGCCCGATTGCTTTCCTCTGGAAGTAGTCGGGGACACCTTTCTCTGCACCCCAATGCCTGGGTATCATTAACCACCAATTCTTGGGTGCAGTAGATAACCAGAGGTTACCTAATTCTATTTGATTCCTAACCAAAGCCACCAAAATGAATTCCCAACGTTCCAACCAGTCTAAGGGAAGAAGCAGCTGTACAGATAGAACAGCTATATATAAAAAGTCATCCAAAAAGTCCCACCAAACTAAATCGGATCCGGATTCTACTTGAGTTTCTTTTTGGTGCCAAAAAAGACAGGGGTCTTAAGACCAATTTTGAACTTCAGGTGTTTAAACATGTTAGTCACCCAGACAAAATTATGGATGGTCATGGTACAGTCCATCCTCCCCTTTCTGGAGAAAGGCGATTGGATGTGCTTGATAGACCTTCAGGATGTGTATTACCACATCAAAGTGGACAGACGCACAAGAAGGCTCCTTTGCTTCCAGCTGGGAGCTGATCATTACCAATTTTGCGCTCAGCCCGTCCCCAGAGTGTTCACCAAATGCATGGCAGCAGTGACAGCTCACTTGAGACTACAAGGATTCTGGGTGTTTCCATACTTAGATGATTGGCTCATTACTGCCCCCACCAAACATTGACTGGTAACAGCCTTGTACTACACCCTCTCTTTGGCAAATTGTCTGGGAATCTCTATAAACTGGGAGAATCCAATCTGACTCCAGCCCAATCTTTGGAATTCATAGGGGTGATTTTCAATACCCGTTCTTGCTTAATCTCTCTCCCAAATCACAGGCTACGAAGACCAAGGATCCAAGTCTGAATGATACTCTGCCACGACGTGGTTCCAAATCGAGAGGTCCTGCAGCTGTTGGGGTCATTGGTAGCATCGGTATCAATAGTACCCCTTGCAAGGCTTCACATGAGACTCCTACAGTAGCTTTTGTTAACCCAGTGGTATCCAAACAGTCACCCTCTGTCTTTCCAGATTCAAATAAATCAATGCAAGCAAGACCTATCTTGGTGGATGAAGTCAGACAAATAACTTTGGAGCTGATCCTTCCAACCCTCTCATCCCAATGCCATTGTGACCATGGATGCCTCCCTGATAGGGTGAGCGGGCATTTTCAGGGAATGACAGTCCAAGGCACATGGTCTGATTTAGAGGCCAGTCTGCATATAAACATTCTAGAACTGAGGGCAGTGCTTTTGACGTTGCAAGCATTTCAGTCTGCCCTTCCTTTGGGACCACTTGCTATCCAATCAGACACCATGTCAGTAGTTTGGTATGTCAACAAACAAGGAGGAACCAAGTCCTACCCCCTGTGTCGAGAGGCCATGAGAATTTGGCACTGGGTGATAGCTTCCAACCACTTTCTTATAGTAACGTATATCCCGGGTAATTCCAACGTGATTGCAGACAAGTTGAGCAGATGCACCCTTCTTGCCTCATGGGTGGTCCCTCAACCCCAACATAGAGACAAAGATCTTCAGCCGTTGGGGCCAGCCTTGCTACAACCTATTTGCCTCCCCATCCAACCACAAATGCAGCAACTACTTAACCCTAATTCCCCCACAGGGGGAGTCCCCAAGGGACGCTCTTATCCATGATTGGCCCACAGGACTGCTTTATGCTTATCCCCTATCCATCTGATTCAATTTGTGAAGAAAGCTCTTTGGTTAAAAAGCAAATCGATCTTCATAGCACCTTATTGGCCTCTACAGATATGGTTCCCCTTCGGCCTCCTCTCCTTCACTGACCATGGATTCTGGATCCAACTCCAGATCTGATTTCTTACCCCCAATGATTGAGCCACCTAAACTTGACAGTCTCAAGCTCACAGCTTGGTTTCTCCACTTCCGATGCTCCCCAGGTATTGTAATCTTTCCTCTCCTGTACGTGACATTATCCTGGCTTCGCATAAACCATCCACCAGGAAACTTTATGCTTACAAATGGGAAAGATTTTCAATTTGTTCTAGGTAAAACTAAATCCATATGCTGCACCGGTTTCTGCCATACTCCAGTACTTGTCAAACATCTTTGAGGAGTGTGCCACAGCATCAACTATACGAGTTCATTTAGCAGCCATAACAAGAAAAAGAAAAGTCAAACTGATAAATGAAAAAGGTGAACCTTAGAGTGTGCCAAACGACCAGGATATCCAAAAACAGACACTATCAGTGATAAATCCACGCCAAGGGTGAAAAAGCTCCAGATTAATAAAATAGTTTATTGAAGCGCTTTTCGTTTGCCTCCTAGGCAAACTTCCTCAGAAATTGTTATTGTTGAATTAAACTTTCTTTAAATAACATGACATCACAAATAAATTAGTTAATTAAAACCAATTACATTGATTGTGGTAAAAAATTTTAAAAGGATAGTAGCTCTTAACTTTCTGTTAGTGCAAGTTCATTTAAAGGCATTTAATAATCATGTGAGTCTTTACTGTATTTGACTTAACAAGTACACTTAAGCAAAGACAAGCTGTTTATGTGAAAACTGTCATTAAGAAAATCATTGAAAATAAAAAGTAAATAATGAAACTTTATCTTTGTGCTCGTATTAGAGAGGTTGTATATGTACCATAAATTACTATAATATATTAATACCTTGCCCCATGTACAAAGGTACAAGTAATTTGTGTTTCTGTTAAAAACAAAACATTCACAAAACTCTCATAAGTACTCTTTTATTACCTAAAAGGTGTATAGTGTGGTGACATAAACTATTGTGTACATAGGCACCAAGCTATCCAAATGATGAATTTAAAATGACCAAGGATGGAGGCAAACGAGAAGCGCTTCAATAAACTATTTTATTAATCTGGAGCTTTTTCACCCTTGGCATGGATTTATCACTGATAGTGTCTGTTTTTGGATATCCTGGTCGTTTGGCACACTCTAAGGTTCACCTTTTTCATTTATTCATTTAGCAGCCATTTTGAATTTTTGTAATGGTTTTGGTGACTCCTCCTTAATTCACATAATTTAAGCAAAACCTTTTTGAAAGGAGTCCATCACTCCAGACCTCCAATTAAGCAGCCCCTAGAACCATGGAGTCTCGCACTAGTCTTTGTCTTTAACATGGCCTCCCTTTGAGCCTCAGCCACTTGTGACATCAAGTTTCTGTCTTGGAATCTCTTTTTTTGGTGGCCATTACATCGGCCAGATGCATTTTCAAGCTTCCAGGCTCTATGCATGAAGCGTCCTTATTTGATTTTCCATAAGGACAGAGTATCACTATGGACCAATCCTTCCTTCCTTCCCAAAGTAACTTCTGAGTTCCCTATTAATCAGACGATTGATGTACCAGTATTCTTTCCTGAATTTTTGAACAAATGGGAGAGTATTGTTTACATTTACTTGATGTTCACAGACAACTGAGATTTTACTTAGGACAAAATCCGTAAATCAGACCAACTATTTATATCCTTCTCTGGTCCAAAAATGGGAAAATCAGTCTCTAAAGTTACCTTATCTAAATGGCTTGGAGATTGTATAATGTTCATCTGTCAGAGAGAGAAAGTCTACACCGCAAAACATCAGAGTGCACTCCACTAGATTAATGGCAACTTCTGTGGTGTTCCACTCTAGAGCTTCCATGGATGACACCTATGCAGCAGCAGCAGCTACATGGGCCACTCCTCATACATTTATCACTCATTACAATTTGGATCTGTTCTCCAGGGGAAGGGCTTCATTTGGCTCAATGGTGCTCAGGAATATTCTTCCATAAGGGCTGCCCAAGTGACACAAGGTAGCTGGGGACTCTGCCCCATCAGAGATGAATGGAATGAAGATTAGCAACTTCAGATAAAGAAGTTATATTTTACCATAACTTTCCATCTGTGTTGTTGATCTTCATCCATTCATCATGTCCCACCCTCCTTCCCCCTCGTAGAGGCTCCTGGGGGATACTTTGGGTCCATCTCTTGAATTAGGGTTCTTGCTCAGGGACCGCCTTTGCTTTACTGTTTATGGGTAAACTCAATCTGAGATAACAGGGAGAAGGGTATTTTGGGTAAAACCTTAGCTTGAGAGTTTTTGGCTGGCGCGAGCTTGGTATAAGGCCGACTCTGTTCCGAGAACAGAACTGATAACCCATCCGTGATGAATGGATGGAGATCAACAACACAGATGGAACATTATGGCAAGACATAACTTTTTTATTTTAGAATTATTTAAATATCTCCTAAGTGTTGATAAAATGTAATTAATCAATGGTATAGAGAAACATTTATTTTCACTGCTCATACAGTAATCTTTTAAGCTCTAATAAAATTTAAGTGCAATTTACATATGTATATCAACTAATAATTTATCACTTAGTGATATTTTCATGGATTAATTTTCATTTAGAACCATATGAATTATTTAACTCTTGAGCTGTAATTTGAATACTAGTTGATTTTATGTACAAATCAAAATTAGAAAAACTAATATAATACCATCTTCTTCCCAACTTTTCATATGTCATTTTAATGAAATCCTAGGTTTATTAGTTTAGTTAAGAGTTTATTTTCTTAAAAAAAGCTTTTATATCTGGATTAAATTAAAGACTGAATATAAAACACAGTTTTAGGTAGTATTATCATTTTAGTGAACAAAATCTATCGTTCCACAAGTGAATGCTGTCACTCCATGAAAAATGGATTAAATAAGTATAACAAAAGGCACGAGTGCAGCAAAAGTAAGGTCTATAACAACGTAGTTTATTTTCCAGTTAGTGTGCACAAACGGATGAGCGCTTTCACAATAAATGCTTCTTCAGATCCTTCTAGTGAACACAAGAGTCGCTCTTTATATATATTTAGTTTTTATATATGCATTTGCTGCTTTTGATGCACTGTTTACAATGAATTTTGATATTTTTGATGATTTTATATATGGCATATTTTACAGATGTTCATTGATGTATTTAGTTCTTATTTAATTCAGGTTATATATGCCTGACATTTTGTTTTATATATATATGTTTAAATACAGATGAGCAGTTACTAATTGGCTAATTGGATCTACTATATAAAGAGCGACTCTTGTGTCTTACTTTTGCTGCACTCGTGCCTTTTGTTATACTTAAGTATTATCATTTTAGTTAACATTATTAAAACTAGTTCTTTACTATGAGAAGTTATAATGATTTCTAAATATTTAACTTATCCAGTTAAAATTGCTATATTTTTAATATCTGAATTTAAATCTTTGTTAATTAACACTTGATGTATATTTGATATCATTAAATGCTTTCAACAAACTCTCTAATACATTATCTGGTAATAATTTATAAAGTTCTGGAATTATTCCATCCAAACCTGAAAGTTTTATTAATTTAAAGATTTTTAACGTGATCTTTAATTTCCTTAAGTGAAAAGGGTTTATCAGTACTATTGATTGGCTCTTTAGTTAGCTTGCAGTTAATATTTTACTTTATGAATCCTACAAGACTATTACTGTTTATCAGATTATTATTTATTTGCTCATAATGATCCTTTAAACATTCTAATATATCTGCTAATTCAGTAACCCGTTTTATTTTTACTTCCAAATGTATATGGTATCTCCTTAATATGATTGAAATTATTCATTTTCTTCAATCTAATGGCTAATCTGTGTAAACATGTAGGAGTTATATGATTGTAATTTTAGTTTTTCTAAGTTTATTGAAATCTTATTACTAAGATTAGCTATGTATTTTTGATTTAAAGTTTTTAATTCTAGATTATTAGCTTTATTGTTTAATTTTTAACTTTAAAATATCTTAGTTTGTAACTCTTTCAGTTCTCTATCCCATTCTGTTCTGTTACAAGCATGCCAATTTTTAATTTTACAATTTAAATAAGCTTTCAAAGAATCCCAAAGAATGATCTCAGTAATGTCTCCATTATTATTAAACTCTAAAAAGGTCTTAATTTCATTAATAAACCAGTCTCTAAAATCCTTAATTTTAATTATATATGCAAGAAATCTTTTGCATAATAATAAATTATATGGCTTCAATGTGAGATTAAACGTAATTGCATTAAAAGTCAGTGGACAGGAAGTAGCACATCTTCAGTTTTAGAGTATAAGCTATTAGAAATAAAAATCTTGTCTATATTAGTTTTGGTGCTAAATCTAAGAGTATTGTGTAAAATTGAGAGATTTAGATAGTCTTAAATCATAAATGTTTCTGAAATCCTTTGTATTGATGAAGTGATTAAAGTGTTTTGCATCTAATGAGAGTTTTTCTATCAGCAGTAGTATCATTCTCCAATAAACAAAATCTCCTGCTATAATTACCACACATTTCATATAAAAAGTTATAATAATTAAATATTTTTTCAATTCCAGGGACCCAGTAAGAGTTAACAAATGCATAATATACTTTATTTCTATTACCACTAAGCTTAACATCCCATTCTTATCTGAATAATAATCAGTCACTTTTAGTGTATTCAGTGATTTTTTTTTCCAAAATATGTCTCTTCTTTTGGTCTAAAATGAGACCCAACTAAAATTGAATAATCTTTCAAAACAATTCTATCTACATCCTTGGATAGCAGGTGAGTTTCTTGCAAAAAGACTATCAACTTTATGAAATTGCAGATAATTCAATAGAATACTTTTTACTGGATTATTTAAACCATCAATGGCATACATTTATAACCTGAAATTTATACAAGATTAAACTTTATGTATTACTATGACATTATGTATAAAACAAACAAGAATATTTTTAATATGCTTTGACAAAAACCTAATGACTAAAACTATGTAACTAGTACTAAGAACAAAACTACCCCATCATGAAATAACACATTCCAAGTTTGATGTAATTGTATAAATTCCTCTTTAGTCTTATAAACTAACTAGACTTATTGCTACTGCTTCTGTATCAGTGTTAACAGCTATTTTAAATTAGATATTCAAACTCACTGAATATTAATTCAAACATACTAACTTTACTTCAACATATGTACACAGTATAACTTAACCCATTTAATACTGTAAAACTTATCTTTATTATATAACATCAATTTTACACCCTAATGACAGCATCCAAATGTTTATAAGAAAACATACTATTAAAACCCCTCCAATAACATCTTAATCAATCACCTGCAATACTTTTGTCTCATAACTTTACACCAAAAAAATCGGCCTTGAACAATTTAACATTCCTATAGTAATAAATTCAGTTACCTAACTTACTGTTACCCAGAAATGTTATGACTTACATAAATGTAGGTGAATTACATATAATAGTAAAGTCAGAATCCCTGTTACCCCAGCATGGAATGGACTGGCTTCTTTACTTTGCAATAGTATATTTTCAGAACCTGTTACTACATAATCATAGTAATTTTACGTTTAGTTTGAACATAATATACTAGTATCATTTATTTATTTATTTATTTACATTTGTTGACCGGGAGAGTCCGACTGGACACAGGTCCATTTTCAGCAGAGGCCCGGGGAGAAAAGCTCCACATTAAGTATTATTTGCATTATACAGTTAAAAAACATAGCATTTAAATATATACATTAGTCCAGTTAAGGACGAAAGACAAGAAGAAAACAGATGTAAAACAGCTGTAGAACAAAGTACAGTTTTAAAATATGGTGAAATATAGTAAACATGGTTACAAATGTAGTTGAGATTCATCAGTGAACAATTGATGCAATCTGTTTTTGAGGTACATAACGGCCATTAGCAGTTGTTGCTATAAGAAGTTAGTATTATGTGGTAGGTAGCTGGGAACATGAGTAGCCAAGCTTGCTAAGAGTAGGTTGTTAATAAGGGGCTGAGAGAGGTAGTGGGTGGGGGGAGTGGATGGTATGGGGGGGGGGCTGCAAGGGCATATCTGGCAAGTTTTGAAGTGTGATTTTAGTAAGGATTTAAAGTGGGTGTAAGAAGTTACAGCGGTAATTGAGGATGGGAGGGAGTTCCAGAGTTTGGCTATAGTGCAGGAGAATAATGCTTCTCCAGCCAAGTGAATGGCTGTTGTGACCTGTAGGAGGTTTTTGTGGCTGGATCTTGGTGGTCTCATGGTTATGTAGGGTTGGAGTAGATTCTGGAGGGATGGCACTTTTAGTGGTTGGTTTATTAGTTTGTGGGCGAGTGTGAGTTGGTACCATTGAAGGAGGTGGGGGAGCTCCAGCCAGCCCAGTTCTGCTAGTGAGAGAGAGTGGTGAGTACAGTAGGAAGCCCCTGTTGTGAATTTGGCGATTTTGTTGTAGCAGGTTTCGAGCTTATTTAGATCGCATTGTCTAAGGTTAGTAAATGTTGGAGAGGCGTAGAATAGGGTAGAGATGAGATGAGAATTTGCTACCAAAATTTTAGCTGATTTGGTAAGTAGTTGCTGATTTCTATATAATGCTCCTAGTTTTTTGTGCACTTTTTTAATGGTCATGGAAATGCGAATGTCAAAGTTCAGTTTATTGTCTATTTCTACTCCTAGTAATTTGGTGTGTTCTGTAGAGGTTGTCTGCTGCTAATCTGGTGGTTTTAAGTTTAGTTAGTAGTTTTATTTTGGAGGTAGGAACAGGAGAGAAAGAGAAGCTAGTTGGGAGATTGTTAGTTCTAGTTTATGGTGTGGGTTTATGGGGTGGGGGGGCTGTGTTGTCTAGCTAGTGATGGTGCGGTTTGTGTGAAGTTATTGTTGAAAGAGGTAGCAATATTTTCGGAGGAGTGAGTTAAGTTAGGAGTGGGTGTACTTACTTTACCTGGGTGGAGGATGGAGTTTATTGAGGACCAGAATTGTTTGGGGTTATGTTGGGAGGAGGTAAGGGCAGACTGGTAGTATTGGATTTTGTCCTGTTTTATAAGTTTTTTGGTTCTATTGCGTAGTTCTAGGAATTTTTGCCTAGTAGAGGGGGTTTTGGTTTTGCGCCAGTTGTCCCATGCTTTATCCCTGTTTTTCATTTCAGACTTTGTGTTTTTTGTAGCCATGGGGATTGTTGGGCTCTAGTTCCGGAACGTCTTATGGGGGCGTGGTAGTTAAGGATGCTTAGGAATGTTTTATTAAAGTAGTCAACTGCGTCATCTAGTTTGAGGTATTTTAGAAGTTGCCAGTTACGGTCTTTTAGGGATGAGCTGTATGAGAGAGGGTTGAAGTTAGTTTTTTTGCGTATTTGACGGTAGATGATGGGTTTTGCTTTATAAAGGTGTTTTCTTATAAGATGGTTGGGAAGTGATCACTGAGGCTGTCAGATAAGCAGCATGTTATATAAGACTGGGGGCTCTTATTGACTAGTATCCAATCAAGGGTAGTGTGTTTGTTGGACTTATTTATCCTAGTAGGTGACTGGACTAGTTGGGTGAAGCCATGAAGATTTACATGGTGGGTTGGGTGGTTGCTAGAGCAGGATTGCCAGTCAGTGTTGAAGTCTCCTAGAATTAAAGTTTCTTGGGGTAGGTGGTGGGTAGTCCAGCTGAGGAGGTTTTCAAGTGGAGGGATGTTGTGGCAAGGTGGGAAGTAGCAACCTATTATGTTTAGGGTTTTATTTTGGTTTATTTTAAGGTTGGTATATATTATTTCTTCCTTACCTATTTGGGGAGCTGCTAACTTTAAGATCTGCTGCTTAAATATTATAGCTATGCCACCTCCTTTTTTGTTTAGTCGATCTACTCTTAGTATATTGTAACCAGTAGGGACGATTTGCTCATTAGTAATGTGTGGTTTTAACCATGTTTCTGTAAGGATCACTACATCAGGGGAGTAGAAGTCTATGGTGGCATAGAATTCATGCACCTTGTTGCATATACTTCTAATATTTAGGCTTATCAGAAGGAGGTCGGTTGACTTTCTTTTTGATGTGGTTTGTAGTCTGATTATGAGGGGAGGGATTGGTGATAGAGGGACCAGGATTAGGATGGATGTCTCCACTGAGTGCTAGGTTGGATATGGGTGAGATTATTAGTTTTATCAATTTCTGTATATGCTTGCTTATAAGGGAAGTTTTTTGATTGTGTTCTGTGGGCAATAGGTATGGTGGTAGGGTTATGTTAGGTTATGAGGTTGTTTTTAGTTTAGGTATTGTGGTCTGTAGTCTATATAGAGGGTGTATTGGGAAGGTTGTTGACCTGATGAGAGAGTAGTAGAGTAGAGGAGGGATATGAGTGGTGGTGTGTGTGGTGGTACAGTGTTAGTGGTTGAGTGCAGGAATGGTGGAGGTTTGGTAAGATGTGATGTATGCAAGGAGTGTGCATGCAGCGAGTATAGGTATGGTGTGCTTGTACATATTAGCTGAGTAGGAGAGATAGTAGTGAGAAGTTGTAGGAGGAAGTATAGGTGTGGTGATGTTATAGGTTGAAGGGTGGAGGGATTACTGTTCGTAATAAAGGTAGGACCACTGGGGGTGGGTGGGAATTGGGGAAAGGGAGGGGACCGTAGCAGGCAACAGATGAAGGAAGACTATCAGTAGGTTTATAGGTTATAATGAAAAGGGCTGACCCTGATTAGGCTGCAGTTGTTCTTGTGGGGAGGGGGAGGATCAGAATAGACCAGAAAAGTGGTGGATTACAATAGTATGATGAAAAGGGCTGGCCCTGATTTCACAGATATGCAAGTCTACATAAACAATAAGAAAAGGCAGCAGGTACTCTGACTTGTTTGTTTTGCATACCTGTCTTATTGAAATAAAATAAGCCAATTTTGCCAAGGAGTTGTGTAGAAATTAGGAAGACAAGAATTTATAAGAGAAAAGATTTGGTAGAAGTAGAGAAACAGCAGAGCATACAAATAAGTACAGCATATAAAGACAGATTGCAATTAGAAGTACAGAATGGGGGGGGGGGCAGCTAATGTTCTGAAACAATAAGAAAATCAGTAGGTACTTTGGACTTGCTTGTTTTGCATACCTTTCTTTTGAAATAAAATAAATACTTGTAACCAGGAGTATGTGGGACTTAGAAAGACCACAAGTTATCATGGCCTTGATTGCCATCAGTATGTAATACATAGTCTGTGTAACATCGCAATACCTTTGTGTCAAAACCCCCTCTTGCCTAGAGATACTGTTTTCCAGTTTTATCACATTGAAATATATAAATATCTAGCAGTCTATTATCAAAATTATGGAAAATATGGAATTTGTCAAGGCGTAAAATCATAATGAGGTAACCCCCGCCTGTATCATGTAAGCATATTACACTTAGGGTGCATTACACCATAGCATTGCTGTATCTAGGCCAGTGGTACCATCAACGGGAAATAGACAAAAATTGAAACACTAAAATACTAATGAATCAGAACCATAGCATGCATAAATAACAATATGTCATACTATGTTTAATCTAATGTCCAAATAAATATATTAAACCTCCTTATTGTAATTAAAGCATACAAGACATAATTGAGCACTATATATAGGGTTAGTAGTTATAAAATTCAAACATGACCAATCTGTCATTCCCTATAATGTATTTAATTTGTTAATCAGACTATAATATAGTGTACTGTAGAGCACTCTCATTTGTATATCTGTAAGCATATAGCTGTTTATCCACTTAAATTAGACAAAAAAAACTTCAGCACTATATAAAATATCAAATGTGATTGAAAAGGAGCAAAACTTCTAACTATTTATAAGAAACTTAAACAAAACTTGAATATATAGTCTTGAATCCTTATACCAGATATATGATTACATTTGCTTTCCAGTATGTCTACGTCATTGTTTTTTTTTAGTTCTCTATATTCACACTTAAGCATTGGACTATTAGAATCAGTTAATATTTATAAATGATGTACCCCACAATCACAAGTAAAGGTATAGAATAATATAATATATTTTAAGTAACTTGTATACATCTGTATTAGGTCAGTTTATACAAGGACATATTACTCAGAAGCTCTGTTTTCTTTTACTATATTTATTAACTTGTGTGTATATAATTCAAAAGTTTCATCCATTAACTATTTTTAATTTCATATAACTCATGTTGTGTGAAGCTTCTGAAAAGATCACTGTGCATATGTAAAGCACAAAATCCTATCTGAAAAGACATTAAGTACAGCAAAGCCAATGCAGAACACACATGTTAAAAAGAGCCATTCTATAGCAGTAAAATAGCTTAAATAAGCTTTGAGTGGGAAAACTAACATTTGGCTTCACTTTTAAACTTGTAAAACATTCACAACCACGTCAGGCAAGCTGCAGCAGTTCAAAAAGCCATAGAATTCAGTTGTAAATCTGTTAGATGAAAAAAGCTTATATCTTTCATTTTACATTAAAATCACTTATGGAAGCAATTCTACCAGCCCATACAAGCTGTACCTTACTTGAACAACCATATATTCAGAAGAGTAGTGAGAGAGAGAAAAACTTTCACACAACACATCTCACACATCGTTATATCATTGTACTTCAGCGTGCATTGCTTTACATATATAATATTTACTTAGTCTCACTTTGTCTTAAATTATAATACATTTAAGTAAACTGTAACACTGAGACATTCTAAGCTGTTACTTGATAATAAACGTTACTGTGAACCCCAAGTGAACTAGACCTTTAACTTTACTATTATTAAATAGGAAGCCATAGGTGTATCAGATTAAATGTATAACTTGAATTAAATCAGTGCCTGTTAGAGCAAATAGAAAAATTTACCTCGCTTCAGGTGATATTTTTATTTAGAAGTTAATAAGATCAAGAGTATATTAAGAACTTGCAACTTGTCCAATATGTATTCAGTCATTTGTCCCAGATTTTTTACTTTGTTTTTCTTTTAAATTTCACCAATATCTTGTGGCCTGTCTTTTTAAGTTTGTCAGTGACCAGTCTGTATCTTCAGGCTTGTCCAAAAGTTTCTTCTGTTGTACAAAATCCACTGCGTCATTTAATGTTGAATGTCTTTTGTCCTTCAGGTAAAAAAAAAAAAAATCCTAATTTTAGTTCGGAACACACATTATGCTTTGATGTTTATTTTCTTTAAACTTTTTTTATAAAGGGAACACGGTCTTTTCTTTTGGTCTTAGTAGAATAGTCATCATCAATTCTTATGGCGTTTTCTCTTATTTTTATAGGTGAGTTAGCCCAGGTCGTCTTCAGGACTAAGTCTTTATCTTGACTTGACATGAATTTAACTATAATTGATCTAGGAGAAGGTAGCGTGTTTTTAGTGAAGTGTTTGAAAGTGATCTTTGTGCTGTCTCTATGCCAAATGAAAGAGCTCCAGGTAAGTTGAGTCATAGGAAGCCAGTTATTTAAAAATAGAATCATGTTGTCTCCTTCTTCCTTCTCTGGTGTTCCACAGGTTCTTATTATTTATTCGTGACCTACTCTTGAGATCTTCTATCTTTTCTATAAGTACAGAATTTTGTTTGAGAACAAATTAAATGTGGTTCTCATTTTCAGCCGCTTTCCCATCCATATAATTCACTGCTTCTTCAATTGCTGTTATTTGCGGTGACTGTTGCTTAATCACCTCATTCAATAACTCCAGTTGCTTCTTAGTTTCTTCTTCTATATTGTACATTTTCTTCTTTTTATTGTACATTTTCATTCCCAGTTTATCTGTTTTTGATGCAAGATCCTGGTACTAGTCAGTATAGACTGCAGTTCTTTCTTCACTGTAGTTTCCTATGTAGATCCCTTCAAGTGACTAACTTTAACAATGAAGCAAAAAAGTTGTTCTGACAGAAAAAAAAATTTTATTTTATTTTATTCAGTTTTACATTTGTTTACCAGGATGCTCCACTGGGCTGAAAAAGAGCCCCTTTTCAGTGGAGGCTTGAGGAGAAAAGCTCCACATTAACAAGAACAAGCAGAAAGCTCCACATTAACATGAACAAAGTATTACAGTTAAATGCAGCATAGGTACACGTGTCTGTAAACATAAAACTTCTAGTAACTGTGTCCAAGTATATTTGCAACCTATGGGAGACATGCTTTGCATTCACAAAAGCTTGCAATCAAAATGTCTCAGGTAGATACAGCATGTGTAGCATGTCAATAACAAAAATTTCAATGTACAATATCTGGCAGAGTTACAACTTAATAAGCATAGTTAAAGTTTTGATGAGTAGGTAAAAGGGTTCAACTAAACAGGGAATTAACCTTCTTACATCCATTTGGGTCTATCAAGTAGGAAGCAAGGTCTTTGCTACTAAATGGTAGTAATAGGATAGATGCAATGAAATGATAGGGGAGGGGAAAAACTGGCAGTGTGAGTCTACGTGGTTACAATATGAGCTTTAGAGTAGTACTGCAGTGGAGTCATGTAATGGACTAGAATAGTACTGTAGCACAGGTGTAGTAAACCTGTGGAAGCGTTTTGGTAATAGAGAAGGAAAGAGAGGAGGGAGGAGTCTAGGGAGGTACAGTGGGTGGGACAGACCAAAAAAGGAGAGAGAGGGTGAAAAACTATTAGAGAAATTCATAAGGGGTAGTTTGAGAGAAAGAGGATGAAAATAGAGCTAGGAGAGGAAGAATGGATCATCCAGGGTTAGTACAGGAGCAGAGCCATTTATTGGTGAGGTGTTCTTTCAGTAGTATGTTTAAAATTTAACATGTTGTTGGGGTTGATAATTATTTGGGTATGAAGTTGCAGATTTTGGATATCTTGTTTGATATAAGGGAGTCTCTAGTAATTGTTGGATTTGGTTACTTATAGAAGTTTGGTGGCTGTTCTTTGGGATCTTTTACTACTGTAGTGATGGGTAAGGTCTTTTAGAGCTGGGCAGTTGCTAGGATGATGAAAAACATTGTGCGTGAAATTTAGTTGGTTGAAAGTTAGTAGGTTTGGTAGTTCCAGCCATTTTAGTTGGTGCAGTGAGTTGCAGTGGTGTGATCTGTTGAGACCAGTGGCAAACTTTGCTAGTTTGTTATAGCAAGATACCAGCTTATTTAAATGTGTTTTCCTAAGATTAGCGAATATGGGTGAGGCATAAAGAAGGGAGGAAAGTAAATGGATATTGGCTATGGATTTTCTGGTGGTCATAGTGAGGAAAGGTTTGACTCTGTAAAATGAGCCTAGTTTGATGTGTACCTTTTTGATGGTAGTAGCTAGATGTTTATCAAATCTAAGATGGTAACACCAAGAAGTTTAGTGTATTCAACAGGTTATGTTTTAGTGTTAGTGGAGTGGATAATGATGGTTGGATGTAGACAGCGTGTTTGTCAGTGAAGAGCATGAGTTTAGTCTTGTTAGGGTTAAGGATACGTTTGGAGTCTGAGAGGAACTTTTCAATGTCAAGGAAGACTTTTTGGGTGATTTGTAGGAGTTGTGGAAAAGAGTGAGCTCTGCATATAAGAGAGGAATCTGCATACTGGACTATGGCTGCATGTTTGGAAGCTGAGTGGAGTTTGTTGATGAAAATGATAAACAATAGTGGTCCGAGTATGAACCCTTGTGGTACACCGACAGAAACAGGCAGTAGAGGGGAGTGTTCATCTTGCCACTTGCCACAAAATGTAACAAAAATCATCAACTAGATTTTTCTGTAAAAATCTTATAGATTAACTCCTTAAATGTAACTCCCAGTGACAGTTGTCTTTAAAATTAAATATTTGATAAAAAAATCATGTCATAATAAATCAAACTAATCAGAACAAAGTTTCAATGCAGCTAACAGCCCTCCATCTTGGCCTGCCCCCAAATTCATTTTTATGAGACTCATTGCTCCTATTACTATTGAAACTGTCTGGGTATCCTTCCATATTGCCCTTATTTCTACCTGCAGATCCTGGTATTTTATAACTTTGTGTCTTTCAGTATGTAAGACACTGCAATCGCTACTTTTGTCTTCTTTTCATGGACTAGTATACCTGGTTTTCTTGTGTCAGTTATTTGAACTTTGGGAAATGGGTGATCCCATGTGGTATAAACTTTGTCATTTTCTGTAATACTTTGTGGTTCATGTTTTTAAGCTTCTCAGCTACTTCAGTGTTGCAATGTTTGACAGTCCTCAGTACAACAATCTTGCCACATTATTGTGCCTTTCACTATACAGGCCCTCTGCCATTAGTGTATCACATCCAGCATCAAGATGTGCAATTGTTTCCAGTTCTGTTTTACAGAATGTGCATTTCCGTTTCTCCCACATGTTCAATGGACTTTGTAAACCAACATGTACATAGTCCAGTGTCCTGTGTTGCTAATATTAACCTTTCATCTCTCGGCTGAAAATCAGCCCTTGTTAACCATTCCTGCATCAGATCCTGATTGACAGTAGGTTGTTCCAAGAGTTTTCTGTACCTGCAACTATATTTCTGCCTTTTCCACATTTCTTGCCTTCTCATCTGATCCTTCTCCTTAGATTTCTTTTTTTTTTTGGCATATGCAGTTGCTGCTTGATTTCTGTTGTCTTCTGATTTGGTTTCCATTCCCAATTGACACCGTTGTGCTTCTGCTAAACTAAACTAATCAGAGAAGTCAACTTAGATTTGTTCTCTTCATGTTTTAAAACTTTTTCTATGTTTGGATCTGATGAGGTCAGCAGTTATGTATGCAGTCTTACAGTTACAAAAATTATACATGTAGTCATTTTCGAGGAGGCCCATATCTCCTTCAGACCGAGGAATATATAATCTTGGTATGCACTGATTCTTATCATTCGATAAGTGTGAAGCATTTTTCTTGTTTTCAGTTCAGCTGATCCAGTACCTTTATGGATCCAGTCAGTCACCCCAAAGCTGTAAGTTAGAACAGGAAGAGCAAATTGGTTTATAGCTTGGACTTTGTTCCTAGATGTCAAGCCTGTTTTCAGTATTAATTTTAGTCTTCTAAAATATTCTTTGCTGAGTTTTGTTAGCATCTGTTCGTTTTATTGTCGATCCTTCATCAATTCCCAAATATGTGTACAATCCCTCCTGCTGTTTTTCTTTGTAACAAATTCCTGTCCAACACTGATATTTTCTTGGTGCTTGCAGCTTTCCTACGTTAAATGTTGCCTTTTCACATTTATAAAGACCAAGTTGCAATCTTATATCCCCTGAGAAAGTTTTGACCACCTCCATTTGTGCTTTCAGCTTCTTATCTAATGAACTATACCCTTTTAAATCATCTACAAAAGGAAGATGCAAAGTCTTTACACTTTGTTATTGTCTGGGAGAGAAATTGTAACCATGACCTAATCTGTTAAGTAGACAGCTTAATGGGTTAAGGGCAAGACAAAAGAGCAGCAGTGAGAGAGTCACCCTGGAAACCCCACCCTTTAATTTTTATCCTTGGGATAATAATTTGTGCTTTATCACGGCTTAGCTGCAAAGTGGTTTGCTACTGTTCCATGGCCACTGTAATATAATTGATCAAGGTAGGTGCACCTTATACATCTGTAAGTACACCTTTATCAATGAATGTGGGATGCTGTCAAATGCTTTTTTGTAATCTATTCATGCCATACTTGGATTCTTCTTTTTACAATTTTCCATTGTGACTTTAACAAGTGATCCTTTGTTCCTTATGACTTTATTTTGTTGCCCTTTTGTTCTATTGCCATGATTAAGTTTTCGTCTAAATGCCTTTAAACTCTTGTCAGTATCAATTTCAGTACATATTTTATATACCATTTGAAAGCAAGCTGTTGGTCTGTAGTTTTTAGGATAGCTTGCAGGTTCACTCTTAAGGAGAAGCATTGTTTTTCCTGTTAACTAGATTGGTGTCTGTCTGGGGTGTGCGTATAAATAGTTCTTAACTCAGGGCTAATTATGCATGTAAAGATGCTAATACTTCTAGCCAGAAGTTAGGTACTGCATCTGAGTCTAGGATTTTCCATTTAGGTGCTTTTCTTAATTTTGTTTCAATTTCTCTGGCATTACTTCATCTATTTCATATCCTGTACATTTGAACTTCTTACTGCTTCTGACAGTGGCACTTCTTGTCTTAATTGCTTTATAGTTTTCTCTGTTTGATAATTCCATGATGGCATCTTATTTCTTCCCTTCCTTTCCCTTATTGCCCTGTATTTTTGTGATAAGACTTCATCTCTTATTAATTCTGCTGTACAGTAATATATCCTATTTAATTCTGTTATATCCCAAAAATTTCTGTTAATAGTCTTGATTACTGTGTTCATTTGTTTTATTAGACTTCTAATATTTTGGGTCTTATTGATTTTTCTTTAATCTATTTATTTCATTGATCGTAATATGTTTATCCATCTCGTAAATCAAACAACTCTTCCAGTCTTTATTCTCCATTTTCTGTGGGCTTTCTATAGAAAGTTCCAGAACAGCTTCCTGTGACATATTCTCTTGAGCTGCATGTTATGTTATCCATTGCCTTTTCATATGGGGACTTGTGGCCTCCCGTGGTTGGGATGACTGCCATCTGTAACATAGTGTCTGACTCATCATTTAAATCCTCTCTTCCAGCTAGATCCTTCAGAAGTTTTGCAGGAGATTAGTGTCTATAAGAAGACTTCTACTCATTAGACATTTTCATAAGCAGAGATGTTTTTTTTTCCACTTGGATGCAGATGTATGCTCTACTTTAGTGTTTGTTCAGATTGCGGGTAATGACTTGGCTCTCTTATTACATTGCCAAGGCCATATTTCTGGCATCTTTGCATGTCATTACCTTGCGGCATGCAGAACTGTGGCCAGACATTGAGTTGTTACTATTATCAGACAAAAGTGTTTGCTTTTAGTGCTCACTTCAGGAATATTTTCATTGCCTGTGGCCTTGTGGGCTCAAGTGTTACAGTGTGGATCATGATTCCAAGAGTCCAGTGGCTTTAGACATCTCATTGCATCAGGATTCAGCCTCCTGAGCTCTTGCACTTTGGCCTTCCCTGATTCATTTATCCAAGAAATGTCTGAATTTTACTGCTTTGTTTTATTAGCAGTGAACTTTGAACTCTGTATACCTCTGAAATCAAATATGCAAGTACCTTGCATGGTAATCTGCAGGGAATACTCAACACCCTGTTGCCTCCCTGCTTTTTCCTGTTTGTCTTCTCTATCCAGTGTGTCAGAGTATGGAGTTTTTGCTTCTCTCTCACTCTACAGTGTTGTGTTTGCTGAGCTGTGGGGGCTGAACTGGGCAACGCAGAAGCAGAGTGTAGAGCGACAGTCTGACACATGATGTCAAGACATTGGTCTTACCAGACATTTGTGCCTTCCTTGGGAGATACTATAACAGGAACCTCCAGCATTTTACTAATGTAGAAGGTTCCCTGTCAGACTGGTTGATATGGTGATTACATATCTATAATCTCCCCTATCAGTTAGGCTTATGCTTTGTTCTTTTTACAGTGTGTTTAGTCAGAAAAGGTATAAAAAAAAGTTTAGTCAGTATAGACTCTGTCTGCTAAAAAGAGAGAGCTTCTACAGTCCAGCTCTACAGTGAATGGGCATATAATTTTAGACTTGCTGTTGAGAAAGTGAGTGTTGAAAAGCAGGGTGGTAATGAAAAGTGTGTAGTTTCTTGTTTATGCATTGTACAATCTGGGTTCATACAGAATAAGTAAAAGCTTGTCTGTAGAAGGCACATTCTTTGCCTTATTTCCACTTTCCTTGTGACCCTGCAATCTTGTTTGCATGGTTATTTTTATGTCTGTAGAAGCAACCTGATGGTTAAGCAACTGGTTTGGCATTAGTGCAGCAGTGTTTTAAAAAATAGAGCCATTAAGTCAGAATCTTGGTGACAATACACTATACTTTTTTGTTGTGTGGCTGCAAAATGTGAATCTGATTTTTAACAGAGTGGTGATCATGGCAAGTATATAGCAGTAAACTTGTGCTTCAGTTAGGCTCCAAATTTTTCAGGCTCATCCACAACCAAATATTATCCCCCTTGGCAGCTAAACTAAAAAAAATAACCACCATCATACAACTTAAAGAATTATGACCATTCAGCTCTCTTACTGCTAGCCCCCAAAACCAAGCTTCACTGTACAGGTTTCTGCTCATCTGTTCTTCGCCCAAACCTCTGGGAATTCCTTCCCTCTTATCTCAGGGAAATGTCATCACACCAAGTCTTCCGGACGCCCAAACCTATACCCCTGGCTACATTACCCAAGTACACCATATTCTATCACTGTCTAATAACTTTCTTACTGTCCATATCCTCCTAACTGTATGCCACTCCTTAACATTAGAGACTATTGTATATACTGTATAATCTGATTTCTTTACATTATACAACTGATTGAAGTTGACCTTGTTACTGCATTACTCCAGCCTTGTTGTACACATTATATTTGCATTGACAGTCAGTATATTTTAATTGTATTGCTGTAATTTTCCCCAGGCTTAGAATGAAATGTTCTACCCCAATTAAAAAATTCAGTTGAAACAAATAAACAAACTTTGTTGTATGTTTAGTTGGCTATCACTTCTCTGTGTACTTTTTCTAATAAAAACATTTTTTTTTTGTTTAAATGATTACCATGTAATCAAAACCAATCAGGTTACACAGTTGAAAAGCACCAGCTAAATACTAATTTGATAATTTATTTTCTTAGTAACTAAATAAAACTGAGATGCATTTTTGTTTTATCGAATCAATTTTTTTCTTTAGCAAATTTTAATTTCATAGGTAAATACCGGGCTGTCAGTCTTCAGACTAGAGATCAGAATCCAACCCTGCACTGTGTATTTGTGAGGTAAAGCCCTTAACCATTATAGCAAACACGCCTCAAAGTATTTATTTTAATTAACTCCAGCTACCCAGTGTGGGAATATAATTTGCAACCTTATGCACCAAAATCTAGTTTGCAACCTGTTGAGCTCCTACACCCTATTACTCACTTCTGCATTGCAGAGGATGATTTTGATCCATTGACCTTTGGGTATAGGCCCAGCATGCTTCTGCTGTCTCTGCACTGCTCTGCCATCTCTAAATAATGAAAGGCATGAGTGTCAGACTTTGTATCATAGGTAGATACTAGGCAATCATTCTGCAGATTGTTACATGTCTCGCCTATAACCAGACAGTAACTAAAGGTGAGAATCAAACCTTGTACCTTATGTCTGTGAGGTAATCACCTTAATCATTATGCCAACCCCAATGGTTATAAGTCATGTAAAATTGTATAATTGCAGTAAATATAATTAACAGAACCTTATTGACCCAAAGTAGTTTATTGCCAAAACACGTTTTGTTTAATAATGTGATAAAATGTATGTTTACCCAGTGCTATTGTTAAAATAATTAACCTTTTATCTGAAAAGCTGTCACCAAGTTGTCTAGTATTCAGATGACTGTGTATTACTTTCCTAACTGATTCATTCTGTTACAGGAAGTATATCTTTTCTGTGATCGAGAATCTTCATCGACTATGTTTTATGGGATTGGTGCAGTTTGGGCCAACTGAAAAATACCAAGACAAAGATCAGGTAACCTTATGTAAAATGTTTGCAGTTGTGAAGTGCATCAGTTCTGCTATAATACAGAATAGTTTGACACTTGTCTGGTGTGAAACTTGCAACATCGGTGAGATCTATAGAGAATGATGTTTGCAGTGTTATAATTTTTATCATCATTTTTTGGGAGGGGGGTTGTTCTGTGAGATAATCTTTTGAGGGATGACTAGTTAGCATTGTTGTATATGGATTTCTGTGCAGCACAGGTGATTGAGCATCCCAACCTGTATTATGTTGCTGCACCAGTGGAAAACATGAACTGTAACATTCAGCTGGTTGGCCTTATGGTGACAGGCGCTGGGGTAGAAAAGAGTTGTAAACATTTCAGTGAGGTCTAGTTGCTAGACATCCTGGGATTTGTGTTCCACATTGTGCCTCCCAGCAGTGAGGGGGTGTTTATGTACAGACATAACTTATTTTTAATTTGTTTATTAAACTGATCTTTCTATTTGCAGGCTTATCAGCTATAATCCAGACCATGAGACACAAAGCACAGTTTAGTGGGGTGCAAACATTTGATGATAAGGTTGCCATTAAATAGAAATGATATTAAAAATCTGTAGTCAGATTTATAGGTGATAGAATCGGCAACAAAAATATTTAAATAACACGATATGGTACCCTATCTGTTCTAGTGGGAAAAACACATTTGAGTACTAATTTTGTACAACATCAATTTCTGGTCTCTTGAATGATAACTTGAGTGAGCAAACTGTTACATTTGAATGTAGTGTTTAGTGTGTAGGCTACCCTTATCGAGCACCATTGCCTAAATCAAGTTGCACATCCTATTTAAATGTTGAGCTTTGCACTATGCCATGTGATTATAGCCACCAGTAATTTTGACTAAAGGTGGACACACTATAATGAATAATTAAGTAAGGTGTTTTAGTCAAAGTGAGGTTTTAGAGCATAAAATATTAAGAATTCAGTGACATCCCTGAGTAGTTAAAGGAGGGCACTCTGTAGCTTAGACCTAGTAATGACAGATGTTTTCTCTCCAGTCCTCACTTGTGACAGGATATTGCCAAATCATTCTTGAGTCTAGTGTAGAAGAGCCTGCCATTTGATGGGGAGTAGAAGTCTGGGTTGCAGAGTTTAAAATGAGAAGTGCGCCCGGGCTTAAATTTAACATATATGAAGGTTACAGCAAGGTCCCTGCTGTAGTAGCAATCTTTATTGCACATTTAGAAGACATATAAGTATTTGCCTCTAGGATAATAGGTAGACTCTATCCAAGCTACATGGAAATGTCTATATAGGATAGTCACTTGACTTTTTATTG
Source organism: Protopterus annectens (assembly GCF_019279795.1). Taxonomy (NCBI): domain Eukaryota; kingdom Metazoa; phylum Chordata; order Ceratodontiformes; family Protopteridae; genus Protopterus; species Protopterus annectens. The sequence goes on along the minus strand of NC_056746.1, from coordinate 370,718,726 downwards.
TAAGGATCCATCAAGGTTAGTGGATAGGGATAATAGGTTGTATTTACATAAGGAGAACACAAATGGAGATTAAAATGCAACTTCAGGCCCTAAAGTTAGTTTGAATGCTCTTACTGAGTTATTGCAGATGTAAATCACATGAATCTTTACAAGACTGCCATTCTGAAGGAGAGAGGATTTTTTTTTTTTTTTTTCATGGAACAGTCAAAGCACCACCTTACCCTCCATGTAAGCTTTATTCTACCCCATTCTTCCTTGTAATCTTATCTGAAGGTGTACAGTTAGTAAAAGCAGGTAGAACTCTTAAGCTTCTTGGATACTTTCATTACCCTTCATGGCTTCTCGCTATTTGGTTTAGCAGTCCTAGTTGTTTACAGCAATATTAATGTATTGTTTCACAGCTGTGCATGTCAGCTGTTTGCATTTATTGGCACCCACTGAAGCCATCTAAGTACTGTCTTCAGCAAACTCTTGTAATCCCATCAGTGCTTATTTTTTTTCTTTTTTTGTGGTCTCCCATAAGCCTAACAGTTTAGCCCTCCTGGCCCCACTTGACCTATTTGTTCTTCCCATTCTGCCTAGTGTAACATCTCAAATGACCATCTGTGGGGACTGTGCCTTTTCCAGGAAGTAATACTTTCTCAGTAGCCCCACTGATCTTCCAAGCAGTTAGCGGATAGTAAGGGTCATTTGCTATTTTGCAATCACATGCAACTGCTCAGCTTTTTTTATATACATCTAGTATCTCTGCTCCACTCACATTTTGCCCCAGTCTGCAGTGCATTCATTTTAATCTTTAACATGTTTGATACTTGCTTACATGTGTATGTACGTATACATACACATGCGCGCGCACACACACACACACACACACACACACACACACACACACACACACACACACACACACACGCGCGCGCAGACACTCTCTCTCTCTCGTGGTGCTTGCACTGTGACCTGAAATCCATTCAATCTGGAGATATCTCCCAGATTCCATCAGGAGTCGCTGCTGTTTGGGAGTCCCATCATATTCCCCCCCATAGGTGGTCAAGCACATTGCTCATTCCTACTTCCTAGCTCCCAGATTCCATCAGGAGTCACTGCTGTTTGGGAGTCCCATCATATTCCCCCCCATAGGTGGTCAAGCACATTGCTCATTCCTACTTCCTAGCTGCTAACCCCCTTGGATCTGCTACTCTGATCCCGGTCACTAGCACTGCAGTCAGAACTTCTTCACTATGCTGCACAGAGCCAGTTTTTGTAAATACTTTTTTAGCAACCTGACAAGATTGATTTTTATTTGAAGAGAAAAGCATATGCATGTTGTGACTTTGAACAGTGTGTAGTAGAAGAGCATGAAGATTACTGAGGGAAAGAACAACATCAAGGTATTGTACAAAACTGAGGTAACTGTCCTTCTCTTAAGGATTGACGAGAATCTATCAAGTATGACACACACTCCACTGTGTTGAAGTAGGTACACCTTTTTACATTATATATAGTAGATCACTGTGAATCAGAGTGAACTTTCTGGATATCCTGTGTGGCATGTATAATTTGAATGGTCTGTCATCCAAGAAAAGTCTTTGCTTAAACTGTACCCTAGGATTACTCCTGTACACTAAAACAAAAGACAAGTAGAATTTTGAACCAAAAATAATAGAGTGGCATAACTTGATAACATAACGATAAGAAAGGCTATCTACAAATGCTGTGCAGATTATAGAATAATTTGTAGTATTCACATAAGGCTGTATTTCAATGAGTTACACAGTGTGTGAAATGTATGATTACAGGGAAAATTTTGATATGATTTTCAGAATCTGGCTAGATGATGGCTAATGAATTCCAGTGGTTAGGTATATTGAGATTTATTTTGTCCTGCTTTAAAGTGATGAGCTAAAAATGGATCTGATTTCCCATGGTAGAGAGTTCCATTCCACAGTTAGGTAGATACTACCAGCTTTGTCTGTCGTCATTTCTAGCAGATTTTCTTTATGACAAAATTAGGCTGTTGCTAATAGACATTTAAATTTTTGATGTGTTGCGAGGAGAAGGAGTTAAGTGTGAGGTATTAAGCTTTTACAGGAGATATGCTTACCCATAGTATACAACATGAAAACAAAAAAAATCATTTTCAGATTTCTCAGGTGTGGCCCATGCTGTACCTGTTTCTCAAAAAAAGTCTTAAATATGCTATGCTGTTATAAAAACAACATATACTTGGGTATAAGAATATATTTGCATCCTACTCACTGGGTTCTCTTTGTACCCATCCCTCCTAACCCCTTCTCTACTATCCCTAAAATAGTGCTCTATCTGCCTACTATGCCGTTTTGCTTAACTGACCTGTACTACTTTCATACCTGTTAGGTATTCCAAGTCTCCTTTACCTCTTATACCTGGCATTCTTTTACCATGAACAGTAAACTCCTAAAACTTCTATTAAAAATGTGCATCTCTCATCTCTCTCCTTCATTCATAATATACAGTAACAGTAATTACATCAGAATTTAATTTCTTATTGCTTCATTTCTCTAAATTGTATTACTTTGTTTTATTGCTGTAGTTATTGACATGTACTGTAAATATTTTTCAATTTCTTTAAATGGTTAACCTTATTGTAATGTTTGTGGAGCTTTTCTCCTTGGACCTTTGCTGAAAAAGGGCTATTCCGGCTCAGTCGGACAATCCTGGTCAACAAATGTAAAGTAAATAAGTAAATATCTAAAAGGAAAATAAAATGTATGTAAAATGAATTTTTAAAATGAACTTTTATAATTTATTAAATTAAATGATTACGTGTAGACACCCTACTTAAAAATATGTATATAACCTATGTCAAACAGTTTTAACAACAGTTGTCTTAAGTATTTAACATATGCACTGAGATGCATAACATTTACAGTATAATCTGGATGAACCTCTGTCAGTCCCTTGAGTGATCTATGCAAAATGTCATATTTGCCTACATATCCCATGATAAGATTTAATGCAGTCTGTAGTCATCATCCGTTATTTTCCATATCATTTATGTACTTGAGTTTAGTACTCACCATATTAGACAGTTACAGAAACAAAACACTACATTGACATAGACCCTTAACCCATTCACATTTGACAACCCCCATATCCATTAATGTTACAAATTTACTTATGTAAAACATAAAAAAGCCTTAATACAAATAAGCCTTTGCTATGTGAAGGTCAGCAGCCTTTACTTACACCCTGTGTTTAGCATCCATCTTCTTAACATATAGCATTTCTTATCCTCTAACTATAACAGTCCATTTTTCACTTAAAATTCTCCAGTCTGTCATCTTTTTAAACATATTTATTATATTGTCTCTTTTTAGTCTGTAAAACAGGTTACTAAAGCTTAATAGAAAATAAAGCAACCAGTAATAAAAGTTTCCTTTGTTGTCATGCAGTATACACATTTTCCTTGTAAAATTTTTCATTCACTCCAACATTACATAAGTTGCTCAGTTCTTAACTTCTCTTAAACCTCAGTCCTCCTCTTGAACATTATTCTGCATATATATTGCCTATAATTTCCATTTATTTTTGTGATATTTCCTCATTCCCTTTTCTAAGGATTCCAGTTCCAGTTTTTTTAATCTCCTTTACAGTATCTAAAACCTCCCTTATCTTGGAAATAGATTTTGACTTCCATTTTCTAGTAATTGCTTTTTTGGGAACCAGTAGCATTAAAATTAAATAAGCCGTTACTATGTCTAGGCAATTCAAATCCTATATCTCAGCATAAAAGATTCATTACTTTAGTTGCAACCATTTGCTCTCCCCTACTGTTTCTGTCAAAGTACTCTGTAGGGATTTTTAAAAAAAACTGCCAACTTGTTATTGTCCCCAAATCATGTTCCCAGTTACCTGTCTTCCCTGTCACACCTTTACAGCATTTGCTCTCTACCTGCGGAAAAATACTCTGAAATCATCTTGGAGTATAAAAATCCATTCACAAACACTTCAGTGCAAAAATCCTAAACATTCTGGACTTTGTTGCATATCGGGAACCTTGCAAATTTATTTTCATTGTTGTTTTGTAAATTGTCTTTACATACTCTTTTCCTAGTCTTTTCTAACCTCTTCTGATGGATTATTATAGTTATCATGCAGCATTTTATATGCCCTACTAGTTATCTCCTTTTTTGACAATAGCTTCTTTTCCATACTCGCTTAAAATCAGAGCTGGTCTATCACTTAACACTCCCCATTCCCTTTAAGTTTGCATATAGTCTTCTCAATCCCTGGTAGAAAAGGAAATCTGTGTCCTGCAGTCTGGACCTTTGTTCAGCCATATCACACACACTTACCCCCCCCCCCACCCCCAGTTATTTGCTCCCAACACCTTGGTACTTTTTTAATTTTCTCCGGTAAATTTTCGCTCCCTCTTGCCTGTTTTCTATACCCCTACTTGCAAACATAGATATTGGTAATTTTTTCTCTTAAGAACTTGCATCCAAAATCCTACTGTCTCTTTTTTACCTTGAACCCCCCTCCAGCTCCATTTCATTTTATCATTATCCTTTTAATTTATAACCTTATGCTTGATTTATTTATGTGAGCCTTTACTGCATCGCTCTAAAATACTCAAAACAGATAACCTTAAACCATTTTGTTCTGTGGGAAGAATCAGCATATTCCTCTTAACTGTTGTCATCTTCCCCACCCAGATAAATTCCTTCAGCTCTGTATTAATCATCATCCACAACATCTGCTCTGGTTGATAAATAATGACTGATATATATATATATATATATATATATATATATATATATATATAAAAGACTAAGGAAACTAAAACATTTTCACTACTTGCAACTTACTTTCTGTTTCCATATTTATAAACTTTCAGTTTCTCAGTATTTGTATTGTTTCTTTCCATATATCTTTAGCTGCCATAATAGAATGCTTTTTAACCCATACACCTACATGCCATCTTATTATGTCCCCATATGTATGGGGTATTGCTGAACCAATTCATGTGTAGGTATAGAGTTTATCATTGTAGCCTTTATTTTATCATAATTTGTTTTGTATCATGAAAATTCCTGACAGTGTTTCAGAATGTTCCACAGCACTGAAATGTCATTTTCTGGGTTTATCAAGTATAAAATTAAATCATTTGCAAACAAGGCTAAGTTTTTATGAATATCCTACCAGCTTTTCATCTTAGAATGTCATTTTCTGTGACAGCTTGGTCATCAATGAACACTTGTCAGACATTTTAAGCTAGACATTTTCCAGGTCCTGGTAGATCTACCGTTGAGTCTGGTTTTGAAAGTATGAATTTCCTTAACAAAATAAGAAAGTTGTATACTTACAATAATGTTAGTAGTTTCACTGATGGTTGTGCACTTCGATGTGCTTGAGTTATCGTAATTAATTTGCGTATGAATACTTAAAACTGTGCTTTCGTTTTGATCTTTGGTGTTTTGCTTGATTATTTGAAGGTGTTTATTTACTTGAAGAGGAATGCCACTGTTGTTGACACCAGTACATGTGAACCCCATTATAACCTTGCTCGAAGCAGTCGCCCATTCGATAAGCGTTTTTATCACTTTGGTACTGTGCAGGATGTGGAACACTTTTGGTTTGATCTTCAGTGGGTTTGCTTGAATACACCATTAGGTAAGTGGTGGTAATTGTATTTTCTTCTGTTTTCATTCATTTTTTAGCAAAAGTTTAGAAAATGCAAGTAAAGAAAAAAATAAGGAGCTTCTGCTTTACTGTGTATGTTAACACTGAAAGCTGCTTAAAATGACAGTTATAGAAGATCTGTGGTATTTCATGTATGTCTTGTTGCAAACATGCATTTAGCAGTTGTTGTTCCCATATTCCTTTCCTTCCCAGTTCTTTCTTTTTCTGTACCCCAGGCATTCTTTAAAGCCATTTAATGAAGTAGTGTGTCACTGTCCGAAGATCGTTTTGCCTAGGACTGTAATTATTTTTAAACCCTTTATGAACCATCACTCTTCTAGCTGACACTTAGATTCCCTTCTTACACCATCCTTTCTCTTCATCTCCCTTTTCCTTTCAACAGAGTAGTGAGTTCATCATGTTTGTCTTTGTCCTCTCCGTTTTAGTGTATATCTGTAGGCTGTTGAAGACTCCATGAATCCCATTTGTTTCTGCAGCTTTGTTTGATGGTTTCCTCACAGATTATTTTCATTACTGTTGCATTACCACTGCAGATGAAGAGAGCATTCCAGATGCTGCATCACTGATGCAAGCAGTGGAAGGACCGTGTCAACATCTCTGGAATTCACTTCCCGTGTTACATATTCAGGATTATGTTGACCTTAATTATTGTCTTTTTGTACTGCATAATTCGGTCTGGGATAGATTGACATCCAAGTTCCATTTGTGTTCCATGGATTGCACCTCCAAGTAGGTGTTTCCTTTGATTCCCCTACCTCATTTTGCATTTGTTTTTATTATTTTGCATTAAACAAGCCTGTCCACTCAATCCACAAGTTGCAGTGACCATTAAAACTTCTACTACTTGTCTTTGTTATGTAGGTTGATCTTGCTGTCTAACCTGTGTGATGTCTGACACAAACACATGGAAAAGGAATGGTACCAATACAGAACCCTGCAGTACTCTGCTTACTAGTTTTTCATGATTTAATCTTTCTAGCTGTAACCCTTTGCTGAGAGCCCACTCTTTGTTCTTTCCATTCGTTATCCCTCTTCATACTTGGAGTTCATCAGTAGCCTCTAGTGAAGTATAGCACAGACACAAATCTGAAGTCCAGTGCACTGCATTCATATGGTTTCCATTGTTCTTGATACTTGTGGCCATAGAACTAGATATGGTTGGACCAGCAGGACCTCTTGCCACCTAAACTCCTTACTGATGGCCATCAAAGCAAAGTCAGCATTTAGTAACTTCAGCAGCTTGCTCTGCAGAATCTTTTCTGTAACTATACCAACCTGCTCTGCAAAATTTTTCCATTACCTCTGCTGGGGTTGTAGGCTTAACCAGCTACCTTACATTTGTGTAGCTGCTTTGTATGCCTTGCTATGTGCAAGGGAGCTAATAGTTTAATGTTTGGGATTCTTCCTTGCTTGTTTTTTGATTGGGATTATCCTTCCTTTGTTCCACATGGTTTGGCTATTGTAGTCTGAAACATGAGTGCCCTTCACCTAGGTCTGCTGTAATATCCCATACTTCATTTGAAGAATGCACCTGGCTTATTTCCTACCAATTATTTCTTCTGCTTTCACACTTTCTCTTTTTTCCCGCCAAACCCCTTTATTCGCTTCACATATTATACAGTGACATGGATACACACACACAGTTATAAAAAAGGAAACAGTTCAGTTTAGAACTATTTTGATCAAGTCCTGCCTTTCCTAAAATTTCACGCCTCATCCTGAGTATTATTCTGCATGCACTGCTCCCATATTTTCTTTTCTGTGTAGTTTGCTCTTTTCCATTACTAAAGATCCCAACTCCATTTGTATCTCATTTTTAACATTTAATAATTCTGATATGGTTTGTTTAACATTTGATTCCCATTTTTTAATAATTGCTTTTTTGGGAGTCAGCAGCATTAACCAAAATAGGGTCTTAAAATGTCTGAGCAACTCAGTTTCTATATCCCACCTCAAAAGAATAATTTCCCTAGTTACAATAATTTGTCCCCCAAAATTTCTCAAAGAACACCCAACCAGTTGCATATATGTTCCTAAGTACCCAGTCTTTCCCATTATACTGTGACAATGTGAGCTATTGCCAAGTATGCCAGGAGAAGTAGGGCAGTGAATGTGTAACATATGCCAGCATAGGTAGTTGGAGTTTTGTAAAGGATTATGTAATTTGTATATCAAACTGATTTGTAGAGATGCTTGTGTTGAAAATGTATTTGTAAAGCTGCTCGTGTTAAAAATATACATCAAATGGGTCCTGCTGGACAGAAAAGAAATACAGCTGTATGTCAGATTGTATTTTAACTGTTGATATTAATATATTGTAATGGAAGATACTAGAAGAGAAGAGGTTAATCTCAACCCAGCTAACTTTGAAAACCAGTCTGAAATTAAATTACGTGGTTTAGGCCATAAAGATTGTATCTTACAGTTCTGATTGCAGCCAGAGACAAATTGTTGGTGAAAACCAGGACTAGGAATCCTATTGTATTGTCTATGGGGTGAGCTAATTGCTACCCTTGAAGGGTGGAAATTTTGAAATGGTTTTATATCTTCCAGATACTATAACACATCAACAAAGCTCTATCTTTGTGTATAGTAACACGTGTGCTAAATTCTGGTTCATTTTCTAGCAAAGGAGGTAGTATGGGAACCAGAGTCAGATGACCAGAAGTATGTGATGTCATTCTGTAACCCAGTACTGCAATGATGTTTTAATACTAAGTGAGACAGAAGTCTTAGAGCAGTCTGTTTTTGAAACCTGACAAAGAAACAAGACCAGTTACCCACTTTATCTGGCCTTGCTTTAGGAACTTACCAGGGAATAGTACTTCTTTAGATCAGTCAGGATATATATAGTGAGATTAATTAAGTACTGTTTTTTTGTCTGTGTGAACCTTTCCCTCTGTTATTTTTAATATTTCCTGTGATTTAAACTCTGTTTATTGTAAATAAATATTTAGTAGTTTCATGGTCTTTTATTTTTTTATTATTAAATATATTTAAACTTTTCATTGTGGTGGGTATTTTAGAGAATATTTTAACATTTGAGAGTACTTATATTTATTTGGTGATATGGCTGCTCCTGAAAGCCTTGCTGCACTGGTCATACACTTCCATTTGTATTAGTATTAATTTTAATCAGTATAATTGGGTGCCCTTCTAAAATTATTGATTTTACTTTTGTTAACAGGGAAAGTCCAACTGGACACAGGTCCTTTTTCAGTGGAGGCCCGGTGAGAAAAGCTCCAATTACAGTACAGGTTAGGATTTCATTACATCTAATACTATAACCATGCAATAGAAATACAATACAATCCAGCATGCAATAGTCAGATATTAACATCATGTTAACAGTACAATATATAGGTATATTATAGACTCATTTCAGCATGTGCTAGGCAGAGCTTTACATTTTGGTAGTTCATTTCAGCATGTGGTAGGCAGTTATTTACATTTTTGGTAGTTGATTATAAGCAGTACAATGTCAAATATTAACTTCTTGCTATTAGTACTATATACAAGTTTGTTTCAGAGTCATTTCAGCATATTGTTGGCAGAGTTTTACAGTTACTGGCAGTATGCAAATCTGCAGTACAATGAGAGATTGTGAGTAGTACAGTATTGAGAAAAACAGTACAAGAGTTTTTTGCAGCAGTGGTGGATGTATGTTGTGTATCCTGTAGTTTGACTGCTTAGAAGTAACATTGTATCTGAGAGAAAAGGAACAAAAAGTTTTAGTAGGAATACATTAAGAAAAGTCTGTGTGCTTGGGGTAAGCAGGTCTAATTTGCATAAATAGAGGTAGTAATTGGTGATAATCAACAGAAGTATTCCTGCATTTAGCAACAGTGCACTGGGGTTGGTTTAAGCTGGGGCGACACAGGAGCAGAGCCAGTTGTTTGTAAAGTGGCTTTTGAGTAGATTTTTAAATTGGAGGGGAGAGCTTGTAGCATTGATGTGATTTGGGAGTTTATTCCAAACTTTGGCTATGGCGCAGGCAAAGAGAGACTTACCTGCATCATTTTTTATGTTTGATGACATTTAAAAGGTTTTGGCTACTGGATCTTAAGATTCTGGAGGTTGTGCAGGGTTGAATTAGTTGCTGTAGTGATGGGATTTTGTTGGGTAGGTAGTACAGCTTGTGTGTTGTATAGAGTTGCTGAAGTATCAGTTGTTCGGGCAGCTCAAGCCAGTTGAGCTGCTTTAGGGCAAGACAGTGATGGGATCTATGAGAGGTCTCCGTAGTAAACTTGGCAATCTTGTTGTAACAAGATTCCATTTTGGTGAGTTCGGAGTGGCGAAGATTTGTCATTATAGGGGCAGCATACAGTAGGACTGATAAGAGATGAGCCCTTGCAATTGTGGATTTGGTCTCCTTGGTCATGAATTGTTTGCTTCTATAAAGGAGACCCAATTTTTTGTTTACTTTCTTGATTGTTTGGGCTATGTGAAGGTCAAATCTGAGGTTGTTGTCAATAATTACTCCTAGCAGTTTTGTGTATGTAGTTGGTGTGATTGTGATGTTATCTTTAGCGACTATAGTTAGATCATTGCATTGCTGAGGTGGACTACCAGGGCCATATATGATTAGGTTGTTTTTCTTGGGATTAAGGAGGAGTTTTATGCTGGCGAACCATGTTTCTGCTGAGGTGAAGCTTTGTTGAGTTATGGCTTGTAGTTCATTCTTATTTGGGGCGGCACATATAATAGTGATGTCGTCTGCATATTGTACTATGGCAGAGAGTGAAGATGTTGCTGTCTGGTTTGTGAATAGGGAGAACAGTAGAGGACCAAGAATGGATCCTTGAGGGACACCAATGGAGACTGCTAAAAAGCCTTAAAGTAGTTGACTGGTGGCAGTGTAAGTACCTTGTAGTCTGGGCAAAGGTAGCAGAGCTAGTAAATCTGTGCCAGCTTTTCCCAGGTGTGTGTGTGTGTGTGTGTGTGTGTGTGTGTGTGTGTGTGTGTGTGTGTGTGTGTGTGTGAGCTACTTAAAGCAAGGACACAGAGCACTGGTTTCACAGAGAGAATGTGATGGACTTGGCTTGGAACTCTTGGCTGACTACTAAACCATACAGCTGTGCCAGTGAGGAGTCTTACTGGGGGTCTGGAGAGAGGTGGGACCCAGACACCATACTTAATTCACTGTGTGCTCTTAAGGGAAATTGTGCTTGGTGCGGAGATCTGCATCTGGAAATACTGTGTGTATCTATTTTTTGTTCCAAGTGAACATCCCTCACCACTGTCCATGGTGAGGATGGAGACTCCTTGATCACTGGCCCAGAGGAGGGGTGCCACTTATTGGTAGCACTGGTGAGATATTAATTGAACTTCTGTAGCCTGTAGGCAGTTGTAAGTCAAGGTGTGTGTACTCTCAACAGCCACAAGGTAAACAGAGTTTCGTTTTCACAACAATTTTATTTATTTTTTTGTTTAGTTTAGTCAGGGAAAGCACACAGATGTCAGCAGAGGATTATGACAAGCTTACAAAGAACCAGTTGTCCAAGATGTGCGGAGCCAAAAGACCGGTGCGTGGGTGTGTGCCACCCTGACTAAATAGGAAATTATTTCAGCCTTAGTCGCAGCTCATACCAGCAACCAGGAAGACAACAAGTCTTTTGATGGAGACTTGCAGCCCTCAGAAGCAGGACAGTTCACCTTTTGCTCAGAGGACCTAAAAATCTGTCTGGAGTTAGAGGCTTAACTAGAGGCCAAACATTTGAAATTAGAATTAGAGAGACTGTGGCATTTGGAGACCGAAGAAAATGAGAAACAGTGGCAACATGTGAGGGAGATGCTAACTCTTCATCAAGGTCATAGAGGTAATGGGGAGGGGCATAACCAAACCCCAGAGCAGTAAAGGTCAATAAATTTCTTCCACAGTTTACAGAGAGTGATAATTCTGATAAAAGTATGTAAACAGTATAATTATAATGATGACCAAGGGCTCTGGATACAGATCCTGACTCCCTTACTTAATGGTAAAGCTGTAACTGCTGTTTCTGAACTGATACTTATTCTTTAAACTATGATAAAGTAAAACAATGTTTATTGGAATGTTTTAAGTTAAGATAACACCTGAAGTTTACAGAAAAAAAATTGTGATCATAACTTCATAGATACAAGGCAGATGAAAGTGTATGTGATTATATTGCTGAGTTAAGCACTTATTTTCATAGGTGGTTGTCAGATCAGCACTTTTAAAAGGGTGGCAGACTTTTTGATGAGGGAACAAGTCCTTAGCACTTTGCCTGAGGACATGAGAATCTGGTTGGCAGACCGGGAATGTACTCTGCAGATAAGCTGGGGGAAAAATGGGGATGTCTACTTAAGCAGAGCATCACTGCACAAGAGGGAAATACCCAGTGCTACACATGGATATAAGGGAACCCATAGTGGGAAGCCTAAACCAACCCAGCAGAGTCCACCAGTTACAGGGGAAGCCACTAGTTCAGGTACATGGCCAGGATCGAGGTTTAGATCTTTTAAATGTAACCAGAGGGGCCACGTAGCATACAAATGTCCATGGAAGCAAAGTGGAGAATAGAAGGTGGGGGAACCAGCAAGTGGGAATAACAGTATGCCGGTGATAGGTTGTCTATCGACAACAGGGGTATCAGACTATCACCAGAGTTTATATTCTGTCTTAGTGGTGGAAAAGAAGCCACTGCAATTAGAGACATGGCCTCTGACATAACCATTGTGAAGCCTGCAGTAGTTAGAGAGGAGCAGTACTTGCTTGGGCAGTCAACTCCTGTCAGATCTTTAGGAGGGACTCCATTCCAAATACCTTTGGCCAGGGATCACCTTGACTGGGAGGGTGGAAAAGGAAGCACGCAAGTAGGTGTGTTTGAGGCTATCCCTGCAGATGTCTAGATGGGGAATAATTTTGATAATGCAGTACCTTGTGTGCATGCAGTTACATGCAGTCAGGTTTGGAGATGGGCATGTGGATCTGGTAGCCTGGGGGAGATGCAAACCGACCCCACACCTGAAGCCAGGGCTGGTGAGGTGACTATTTCAGGGAGGGAGCTATCTTTTAGCAGTGCGCCTGAAGGAGAGAAACAGCTGCTGGTAGGTACTGATGTTCACTTGGACAGAGTGACTGCAGGCCAGAGGTGAGTGGTAGTACCCAGGCTGACAGTGAGGCACCACTGTCAGAGGATACCAGACTTCCTGTGGAAGGAGAGCTGAGAAGGATCACAAAGATAGAGTTGAGACAAACTCAGCTCTTGGACGCTACATTAAGAGGCTTGATGGAGGTAGCTATGGAGGCACCTGGTTCTCAAGGAAAGGGAGAGCCTGTATACTGGAACAAAGGGTTACTGTATAGGAAGTTGACCCCTGAGTAAGAGCTAGAGTGAGGTAATACATCAGTTATTTTGTGCTCAGAACCTACTGTCTGGCACTTTTAGCCATAGCCTTGACATTGCTTTTACGGGTCATATGGGCATAGAGTGTACCAAGAGATGTGTTATGCAGAACTTTTATTGGCCTGGGATTGCAAGGGATGTAACAGGGTACTGCAGGACCTGTGAGCAGTGCAAAAAGTAGGCAAGGCAGGGGACAAGGTCAAAGCTCCTTTCATGCCTTTGCCTGTGATTGAGGAGCCATTGGGTAGCTCTGGATATCGTGGGGCCTCTGAGTACCCCAAGTTCCACAGGGGTTATGCTGGTGATAGTAGATTATGCTACTAGACACCCTGAGGCAGTGACTCTGTCCTCTATAGAGGCAGAGAAGGTGGCAAATGCTTTGTTAGAGATTTTCAGCAGGGTAGGTGTCCCAGGTGAAATACTGACAGAGATGTCAATTTCAAGTCAGACCTGCTGGCTTGTCTGTGGGAGCACTGTGGGGTAAAGCACCTAAACCACCTCCAGACTAATGGTCTTGTGGAGAGGGTAAACTCTACACTAAAGAATATGCTATGGGCATTTTCAGACCAGTTTAAGAGAGAGTGGGACAATATATATGCCCCATGTGCTGTTTGCATACAGAGATACCCCAGGAATCAACAGGTTTTTCACCCTTTGAGTTGTATGGGCATAGGATGAGGGGGCCTTTAGATCTGATTTGTGATGAGTGGAAGGGTGAGTGAATCCCACAAGGAGTCCGTGTGGCAAATGACTTGAACCTCAAGACAAGGCTTACGGAGCTCATGGGCTTGGCCCAAGAGAACCTGGCAGGAGGCCAACAGCAGAAAAAGGTCTGATATGACAGGAGTGCTTGAGCCTGAGAGAAGGCTGTGGGACAGAAGGTTATGGTACTCATTCTTGTTGGACACAGCAAGCTGCAGGCAGCTTGGGAGGGACCCTCTGAAGTAGTTAGGAAGGTCAGTGATGTTAACTACATAGTAAACCTGCTAGGCAGGGACACAAATTATACTATGTTAATATGATGAAACCTTACCATGATAGGGAGCGCCTGGTGCTAAGTGTTTGCAGTAGGTGGCAGGAGGAGTCTGAGGGGCATCTATGGTTACATCGACCCAGCCAGCAGAATGCCAAGTTAAGGTAGACCCTTGGGTTGCAGGAATATGACATGACAGGTGCAGCACTGAAGTGGGATCAGGAATGCCAATGCAAATGGTTTCTCAAGACAGGGTATGGGTTAATATATTCCCAGACAGGCTGATTTCTCTCAAGCAATGTTTCTCAAGGTCACTTGAGAAAATAGCTTGAGTCTTTGAAGGGGGAGAGATGTGGTGATGTGAGGTATTGCCAGCTATGCCAGCAGAAGTAAGGCAGTGGATGTGTAACATATGCCAGCATAGTTAGCAGGAGTTTTGTAAAGAATTATATGTCATTTGTATATCAAACTGATTTGTTCAGTGTCTTGTGTTGAAAATGTATTTCAAAAGCGGCTTGTGTTAAAAATTTGCCAGCAGTGGGTCCTGTTTGACAGAAAAGAAATACACCTGTATGTCAGACTGTATTGTAACTTTTGAAGTTAATATATTGTAACAGAGGATACTGGAAGAGAAGAGATTAATCTCAGTCCAAATATTTTTGAAAATAGTCCATCCATCCACCCATCCTCAACCCCTTTTTCCTATTTTTGCACATGGGGTTGGGGTGTAATTTCAACACTGACAGTCATCTTGAGCCAAGGTTTACACCACCAGGTGGCTAGCCCTTCCGCAGTAGTTCATCTGTTCCTCCCACTCGCGCATATACACATGCACCTATGGCCAGTTTATAGTGTCCAGTCCACCTATTGCATGTCTTTCAAATGTGGGAGGAAACTGCATCTCCCAGGGAAAACCCATGTTACCACAGGGAGGACAACCCAGGTGATAATCGAACTGGAGAACCTTGCTGTGAGGCAAAAATGCTAACCGCTGCACCATCACAGCCACCCGAAAAAATAGTCTGAAATTAAATTACCTGGTTTGGAGAGTTTAGAACCATAGAGACTGTATCTTACAGTTCTGACTGCAGCCAGAGATGAAATATCTGTGAAAACCAGAACTGGGAATCTTACTGTATTGTCCTTAAGGGAGAACTAATTGCTACACTTGAAGGGCGGAAGTTTTGAAATGGTTTTATAGCTTCCAGATGCTATAACACATCTCAGTAAAGCTCTGTCTCTGTGTATGGTAACACATATGTGCCAAATTCTGATTTAGTTTCTAGCAAAGGGGGTAGTATGGGAACCAGATTCAGATTGCCAGCTGTATATGATGTAATTCTGTATTCCAGCACTGAAAGTGTTTTAATACTAGATGAGACAGAAGTCTCCGAGCAGTCTGTTTTTGAAACCTGACAAAGAAGGAAAACCAGTCACCTACATCATCTTGCCTTGCTTTAGTAAGTAGCCAGGCAATAGTAATTCTTTAGATCAATCAGGAAATTATAGTGAGATTAATTAAATGCTGTTTTTCTGTATCTGTGTGAACCTTTCCATATGTGCTATTTTTTATATTTCTTGTGATTGAAACTCTTGGTGTTTATTGTAAATGTTTTATTTTAGTATTTTCATGTTCTTTATTATTAAATATATTTAAACTTTTCATTGTGGCTGGTCTTTTAGATAATATTTTAACCTTTGAGACTACTTATATTTATTTGGTGACACTGTGGCCTCTCCTGAAAACCTGCCTGCATTGGTCAATCACTGCCATTTGTATTGGTATTAATTTTACTCAGTATAATTGGGTATCCTCTTAAGACACAACACCAAGTCCAGGAGGATGAGGTGCCCAAAACAAAACCAATAAACAGGAAAAAAGCACCAGCAAGCCATAACCACCTTAAAACATTTAATGTGTTCCACAGCAAGCAAAGCACAACACAGCACACAATGATACCCTCGTAAGACCCTTAGAGTAGTTGGCTCGTGGCAGTACAAGTACCTTATAGTCTAGGCAAAGGTGGCAGAGCTAATAAATAAGTCTGTGCCAGTCTTTCGTGTGTGTGTGTGTGTGTGTGTGTGTGTGTGTGTGTGTGTGTGTGTGTGTGTTTGTGTTAGCTACTTGGAGCAGGGACACTGATTTCACAGAGAGGGTGGTGGAGGACTTTGTAACACTTGGCTGAGGACTCATCTCAACAGCTGTGCCAGTGGGGAGTGTTATTACTGGCCTGGAGAGAGAAAGGGAAACCCAGCCCCCGGACTGTGTGTGTTCTCTGTGTGCTTTTAAGTGAAATTGTGCTTGGTGCAGAGAGCTGCATCTGGAAATACTGTGTGTATGTTTTTTTTTTTTTTTTTTTCCAAGTGAACATCCCTCACTGGCGTCTGTGGTGAGGATTGGGACTCCTTGATTACTGGCCCAAAGGAGGGGCATCATACATACCTCCATCAGTATCTGGTCTACCTATAGGAAAATTCCCTGAAGGTCTACTTGGACTATAATAAACATTGCAAACACTTCCATTTAAAAATCACAAGCCTTCTAGATTTTGTTGGATACTTTGGAGCCATACAAATATCATCTCATTGTTCCTTTGTAATGCTGCCTTTTTATTCTCCTTTCACAATCTTTTCTAACCTCTTCTGATTGATTCCTGTAGTTGTCGTGCATTATTTTGTGTGTCCTACTAACTTTCAATTTTCTAACAACGGCTTTTCTTCTAGACTTAACTGTAAAGTCATCCAGCGCTTGTTTTTTATTTAACACACACCCCTATCCCTTTTACTTGCCTGTATTTTTCATTCCCTAATAGGGAAGGCAGTCTGTCCAATCTGAAGTCCAAACTTCTGCTTGGCCTCATCCCATTCTCACTTTTCCCTCCCTAGTTATTTGCTCCCAGTACCTTGATTCCTTGCTAATTTTTATCCAATAAATTGCATATCCCTCTTGCTTATTTCTAAGCCCCTACTTGCAATCATCCATATTGAAAAAATCCTGTTTCTGCATTCCTGTGTTGACTTAGTTTTCAAAGTAACTGCTGCTGCTTTGTCAATGTAATATTCTCTGTGGTTGCTTATGTTCTCCTTAAGGGCTTGCATCCAAAAACCTTACTGTCTCATTAGTATATGAACTCCCTTGTTTCAACATAATTTCTTTACACTTTGATTTGTAGTCTTCTGGTTGTATTAAGTATATGAGCATTAATTCTGTAAGTCTAAATTATCTTTTCAAATCTGATAATTGTAAACCGTCTTATTCTATGGAGATAAACAACTTATCCCACTTAACTCTGGCCTCTTTCCACCCAATACATTCTTTCAGTTCTTTATTAATTATGATCCACACCTTCTTGTCTGCTTGAAAGAAATATGCCTGACCTCTATAAAGTATTAAAATGTCTTAGAAATGTTTTTCTGCTTGTACTTTACTGTACATATCCAAAGTCGAGCGCTTCCAGCTTCTGAATTTTTGTATTATCTTTTTTAGGCTCTTCCCACATATCTTAGCTGCCATAATAGAATCCTTTTTAATACATACACTGGAATGCTCATCGTGTCCCATAAATATGGGTATTACCGAATCAATTCATATGCGAGAGCATAGTTTGCTGCTTCAGCCCAACCTTTGTTCTGTCTTCATTTATTTTATATCTTGAAAAATTATGAAACTGTGTTAAAATACTGAAATATCATTTCTGGATTTATCAAGCACAGGATAATATCTGAAAATAAGGTTAATTTTTCTTGATTACGATGCTAGTTATGAATTTGTGAGACGCTCATTTTCTTTGTCGAATGGCTCCAAGTGCAAGTCAAATAAAGGGGAAAGAGCTTATCCCTACTTGGTTTCTCTATCCTAACAAAGCTTGTCGTAGAAGAACCCTATCTTAGTTCTTGCCTCTGACTCTTCATATGTCTTCTAAATTAACCCCATTATTCTATCAGGAAACACAAATGATGCCATTGCTCTGCTCTTAAAATCCCAGTCAGTTCTTTTGAATGCCTTCACTGCATCGAAACACACCAAAAAGTGGCAGGGTCGTCTTGCACTCTGCCTCCCTCTGGATCATCATAGTTCTGTCAAATGTTTGCTTTCTTACTCCAAAAACATATTTATCACTTTTGACAACACCTTTGACATTCTCTTAGCAAGTGTAGACGTAAACACTTGTATTTGTTGCTCAAAATTGAAATTGGTCTATATGAAGTTGGTTTTAAAGGGTCTTTGTTAGGTAGTACAGCCACCACATCATTCTTCCTAAATACTGGTACTATCCCTCCTATTAAGATGTTAGACATAACCATCCAGATATTTATCACTTTCTTCTCCTAACTTATAAACTTCCACAAGAATATTATCTGTTCTTGGGCACTTTCCTGTTAATTGATTGATTGTACATCAGCATTTTTCTCTCTCCTATTAATTCTTCAGCCTCATCCTTCCCTAACCTTGGTATATTTAAGCTTTCCGTTAATATTTCCATTTGTATCTCTCTTGATTTCCTCATTCCTCTGCTCTCTGCAGATTTTCATAGAATTTCCAAGATGTCTCTAATATCTCTTTTGTGTCTCTTATTACGTTACTAGACAAAAACTTCTTAAGTTTAGCAATGTCCCCTTTCTACTTCGTATTGTCTAAGTCATTATGGTAATAATAGTTTTTGTACTCTGGGATTATAAAGAATACTTTTTTAAAGCAACCTTTCTAAACGTGTACATGTAAGCCAAACGCTCCCTTATTTTCCCTTTAGCACTTAATTGTTACTCTTCTAGTTCTGTAAGATTCCCCTACATCTGCTCTTTTTTCCCCAACATCTTTATTAAATTTCCATATATGACAAAGGCAGTCTTACATTTATATAAATGAAAAATGTGCAAAACAATATCACTTTAGTTGCAAACCGTTTATATCACAGACACCATTAAAACAACTGTAGTTTTAAACATTATAAATCACTTATAACCTTTCCAGTCATTGTCAGTTAAGCATTATATAGCTCATTCAAGACCTGCCTCTTAAACCTTGCTCCTGCTCTGCATATACTGTTCCCACAATTCCCATTTTTTCTATGTAGTTTGCTCCTTCCCTTTTCTAAAGATCCCAATTCCAGTTGTTTTATCTCTGTTACTATATTCACTACTTCTAGCAAAGTTGATCTAGACTTTGATTTCCATTTTCTAGTAATTGCTTTTTTGGCAGCCACCATAATTAGACTCAGCAAGGCTTTACTATGACTAGGCAATTCCGATTCTGTAGCATAACTCAAAAAAATCATCTCCCCAGTCAGTCCAATCTGTTCACCCAGCATCCCTGACAGAGTGGGCCTCAGGGAATCCCAAAAGTCTGCCAGCTCATCACACCTCCAAAAAATATGTTCCCAGCCACCTCTTCCTGCCCATCACACCTCCAACACCTGCCATCCACCTGGGAAAAAATTCTTTGGAGTCTACTTGGGGTGTAAAAATACCTATGTAAACATTTCCAAGCAAAGATCCTATATCTTCTAGACTTTGTTGCATATTTGGGAGATATACATATATCCCCCCCCCAATTGTCTTTTAGTGAATTGCTTATCCAGTCTTTCTTCCCAATCCTTTCTAAGCTCCTCTGATTGATTCTTATAATTATCATGCAGTATTTTATATGCTTTACTATTTATTCCTTTTTTAATGGCAGCTTCTGTTCTAGATTCTATTAATAACTCTATCAGTGCTGGTGTTTCATTTAGGAGCCCTCTATTTCTTTGTCTTTGCCTATACTCTTAATCCTTGATAGGGAAAGGCAATCTCTAACCTGCAGTCCAAATAAATTCTTGGTATTTTCCCATTCTGTTACCTTTCCCTTTCTAGTTATTTGCTCCCAATACCATGGTTCTTTTGCCATTTTTCTCCAATAAATTCCAGCCCCCTGTTACCTATTGTCTGTATCCCTGACCACAGTCAACCCTATCACCAAAATCTCTCTCCTCCATTCTGGTGCTGGTTTGGTCCTTAGAATACTCTCTGCTATTTTATGAATATAATACTCTGTATGATTTTGGTTGTTCTCCTTAAGACTCTGCATCCAAAATCCCAATCTTTTCTTATTTCTTGAGCTTCCTCCCTGTGTTAGCATCATTCCTTTCCACTTTGAATTATAGTTTTCTGTTTCTGCTATGTATAAGAGCCTTAACTGCATTGCTCAAAAATACCCCCTCAAATTACGTAATCCCAGTCCACCTTGCTCTATTGGTAGAATCAGTTTATTCCACTTGACCCCTGCTGTTTTCCCTTTTCAGATAAAATCCTTCAACTCTTTATTAATTTTTGTCCACAACTTCTCCACAGATTGTTAAAAGTATGCCTGACCTGTGTTTGACTAAAGGGACTATAAACATTTTAATGGCTTGTATCTTAGTATCCATATAACACAACTTCCAGTTTCTCAATTTTTGTATTATCTTCTGTTTAGTTTCTTCCCAGATATCCTTAGCTGCCAACATAGTCATTTCTAATCCATACTCCTAAATATTTCATTTTATCATGTCCCAATAAATGTGGATATTGTTGGAGCAGCTCGTGTATGGGTATATAATTTACCACTGTTGCCTTTGTTTTAACTTCATTAATTTTGTATCCTGAGAAGATTTGAAACTGTCTTAAAATGTTCCACAGCACTGTAATGGCCCTTTCTGATTTTGTCATGTATAAAATAATGTCATCTGCAAAATAGAGCCAGCTTTTCCTGATTACCATACCAATTATATCCTTGAATTTCTGACATCGTTATTTTTTTTGCCAATGCTTCTAAATATAATGCAAACAAGAAAAGGGAAAGCGGGCAACCCTGCCTGGCCCCTCTACTCAAGCAGAAATTATCGGCGAGGATCCCACCCACTTTAATTCACGCTGATGATCCCTCATATATTCTTCTAATCAACCTTATAATTGTATCGGGGAAAGTAAATGCTTCCATTGCCCTACTCGTGAAGTCCCAGTCTACTCTGTCAAATGCTTTCTCTGCATCAAGACACACCAATAAAAGTGGAACTTTCTTGCATTCTGCTTCCCTCTGGATCATCAGTGTTCTGTTAATATTGTCAAATGTTTGCCTCCCCTCCACAAAACCACACTGATCCATAGCTATTAATTGTGGTATCGCTTTTGACATTCTTTTAGCTATTATAGACATAAACACGTTATAATCATGGTTTAGTATTGAAGTGGGCCTTTTAGGAAGCTGGATCCAATGGCTCTTTACCCTCTTTAGGTATTACCATTGCCACCGCCTTCCTCCAGGATGCTGGTATTTCTCCTCCTCCTTAAAATACTGTTAAACAAAACCTTCCAGATCTTCATCAGGTTTTTCCCTCCTAATTTCCAAACTTCGAAAGGAATACCATGTATTCCTGGGGAATTTCTTGTAGATTGGTTATACATAGCCATTTTTATCTCATTCCTTCCTATCCTGTTAGTAATTGGGCCTTATCTACCTCTGACTTTGGCATATTTAATTCTTCCATAAACATTTCCATTTGTACCTTTTCTTGAAGTCCATACTTCTCTGCTTTATACAAATTTTCATAAAATTTCCAAAATATTTCTAATACTTCTACGGAGTGTCTTATTATCTTCTATGTTATTGAGTCCCTAAGATTGGTGACTGCCCTTTCCACTTTTTGTTGGCTGAGTTGTGCTAGAAGTTTTTGTGCTCTAGGCTTATTATCATAAAACAATTGCTTAACAGCAATCTTTCTAAACTCATGCATATTGTCAAGGTAATCCCTTATTTTCTCTTTAGCATTCTGCAGTTGCTCCTTTTATTGTTCTGAGAGAATCCCCTAGTTTGTAATACTTTGACATTTATCAATTCCCCTAAATAATTATTGTTACTGTTTAGCCATATCCCCCTTTCTTTTATTCCCAACCAAGATTTAAACTACACTTTAATTTTATCCTACTCCTTATCTATGTTTTCAGAAGATATATCTATTTTGTCTTGTAGCTCCTGAATTAATTCCACAACCCATTTCTTAAATTCCTCTCGTTTCAATCAAAGTGTCGCCAGTGTCTCATTTTCGTTTCATTGCCTTGAGTTTTTGTTTTAGTTATTATTGGTGCATGATGTGAAATAGTTATTGGGTGCGTTTCAAGACATCAATTAAATGCACATGTTCCTGTGAGATATAAAAGCTATCTAGCCTAGCTCAGTTTTTGTATCTCGGTGAGTAATATGTAAATTCACTCCGAGCTCCTAGTACTGGATTCACATCTTCCATGCCAAACATTTTCATAAATTTCTTCAAAAAATCTACCCTCCCTTGTTATATTTTCCCTTCTAGGCCCCCAGACACATCTTCAGTGTTGCAAACCAAATTCCAATCTCCACCTACAAGTTAATATTCCTTGCTGAAAGCTGATTATTTCTCCCAAAATTTTCTTAAGCTCCATTATAGCAGTTTTAGGGGAGATGCAAGTGCATGCCAGTGTAATCCTCCTCCTCCCTAGCCAGTACCCCGTTAGTACTATGTATCTTCCATTATTATCTTTTTTCCCCTCTTCTATCACTATTGGAGCTCCTCTTACAATTAATATAAGTACACCTATTTTCCGTTGTCCCAAATATTCCACTGAATAACCATCCTGAAAAACTTTATCAAATTCACATGTTCTGTTCTTTCTAGATGTGTCTCCTATAACATAGCTATTTACACTCTGCATATTTTAATATAGTTCACAACTCTTTCTTTTTTTATATTTATCTGTAAAACCAATTAGATTGAAAGACATTACAGAAAGCATCATTTTCTTATATAGTTATTATTACCACTTTTTATATATAGTTGATCTTTTTCTAAATGTCTAGTTCCAACTTTTCTGTTACATGTGTACTGCAGGTTGGTCTTTTATACAGTTGTTTCATGTTATATCCATTTGCGCCTATGTCACAACTTACATAACTTTTTGTTTTTTTTGAAAGCCCTCAAACAGAAAAAACAACCCCCCCAAAAAAAACTCTCCTAAAACCAATGAACTCTACAATAACGCACAAAACTATGTACATCAAATATTGAAGTTTTTGCCTAATAAGAACACTAGTTCTAAGTTGATAGCTACACAGACAGGCTAAAGTTAACCAAAAAGAAAGGTTAGTCATGCTTAGATGCATGGTACAGCCTGTGTTATTAGAAAGTGCTATTTGATTTTCTATATCTATATCTCTCTCCCAGTTGAGAAAACATTTGAAATCTTCCAGTAAACACTTTCTCCAAGCCATTTTTCTTTATCAGATTGTCTTCTGTTGACATGTAAACCAGACATAAACTGCTAAGGGTACCTTTTTATCAGAAAAAAAGTCTTGCAATATTCAATATTCTTTTTCATTTACATGATTTGTAATAAACTTGTTACTGGATAACACCTAGGGTTTTACCCAGCCATTTCTCTATGCAAGCATGGGAAAAGCACACTTTTCTTTTCATATTATCTTAACCAGACCTTTCCGCCCCCCCCCCTTTCTTTTTTTTCATTGCAGTACCTATATTTCCTCAGTGTCTCTCCCCATTGCATTAAAAAATGAACGGACTTTACTTTAAGTCTAACTGGTCTTGTATCATCTTTAAAGCTGTCACATCTGGGAACCCCTGATTGTTTACAGGGAACATTATGTCCTAGCCATTTTCTCTGTTCTTTTCCTTCAGCCAATCACCTTCCACCAGACTTGTCTCCAGTTTGTCTTTATTAGACTGTCTCCATGGAGGCATGAAGAACTGCTTTAGAAATGCTACTTAGTATATATTTTTGCAAATGCTAGAAAAAAAACCCATATAATCAGTATTCTTTTTTCATTTTACTTGCTGTTTTAAAACAAAGGTCCTTAATCAGTCATTTCTCCATGCAAGAATAAAAAAGCACATCAATTTAAACCCCTTCATTCCCCTTCACCAGGCTCCTTTTTTTGTTTTTGTTTTTTGTTAATCATTACATTGCCTATGTTTCTCAAAACTGCACAAGAAGAAAAGGGGAGAAAACTAAAAACACATGTTTACAATCCCCATTACACCCAAAAGAAAACCATGCAACACAGATACAATACTTGTAAGAAAAGAAAGTGTTTTCTTTACTTACAGTTAACGTTCTACCATCTCTTCCCCTCCCCAGAGCATTTTTCCGAACATTAATGGCATGAAGTAGGGCATATACTTGAGTCGCCCCACTCAGCAAACAAATTTTGAAGAAGTCCAAGGTGTCCAGATTTTCTTGTGCTGTCATATTTCACAAATGTAATTAATGCTTTGTAATCCCACGCTAAGTTACTGATGTTAATGTTCTTCTCCCTCACCCAGATCCTGTCTCTACTTCATTTCCAACGTACTCTTGATTCTTCTGATCAACTCTTGTGCTCCCTTCCTTCTCTCCGACATCTTCTGTTGAAATACTGGAAAAGGTTTCACAGGTGCAGTTTCTCTGTGGTCTTTATTATCAGAGGAGTGAGAAGCCGTATCCCCTTATGTTTCACAGCTCAGTTTTTGTTGGACAAACTTTTGTATTTCTTCCTCAGCATGCACTTCATCACAAAATGATTTTGTCCCTCCAGGGAACAGTACTTTGAAGACAGTTGGATACAGCATTGAATCTCACACCTGTATTTCGGCATTCTCTGAACAGAGGGATGAATTTACTTCTCTTTTGCCTGGTGTACAGTGAGTAGTCATTCTCCACAAAGACTCTCCTGTCGCCTACTTTTAGTATTTTGTCCTTCTGCCACAGTTTTGACAAAATCAATTCTTTCTGATGGTAGGATTGCATCCTTACTATCAAAGGTCTAGGTTGCTTTCTTATAGCTAGATTTGGAGCATACACACAATGTGCCCATTCAACTAACAAGCCCTGCTCTGGAACACCAGTCCAATTGTTTATTTGTGCTTTCATAAATTTAATGCATTCTGTTCCTTCCATCTTGTCTGATATAGCTGAAGATTTCAAGTTTTCCCTACGTGCTCTGTCCTCTAATTGTATTATTTTTGAAACCTCTCTTCCTGAGCAGTCTCATATTCAGCCAGCCTTTTCTTTATTTCGACCTTTGATTTTTGCAGCCTTTCATCTCATCTGAATATCTGTTTAAAGCTACTTCCATTTGTTCCAGCCTTTTTTTGTTTGTATTAATATACTCATCACTTATCAGTGTGTGTTTATTTTAACCAGGTGTGTATGCGGTTGTCTTATATCGTACTGTAGATTATTGGAAGTCGTGTCTGAAGATTGCATTAGTTTTTGTTGAACAGCTGCAGAACTCTCCCTAGTCAGTGTTTCTTCCTCACTTTTTTCCAGGTCTTCTGTATTTCTTTATTCTTGGCATCCAGGTAGTGTACTGACTAGCCAGTTACTAAAATTCACCCATAAACCCAAGTCTACTGGCCTTCTCTGCCGAGTTTGTTTTCACACTGGGAGAGCTAAAAACAAGCTGTTACTTAGTGTGCAGCAAACTTAGAACTCCCCAGTATTTTAAGCTTTGATAGCACTTCTAAGTAATTCCTATTACTACTTTCCCATATTTCTTTTTTCCCTCATTTCTGACATTTTTTTTTTTAATTCCATTTTCAATGTATTCTTCTCTGATATTCCTTCTAAAGAAATATGCATCTTCCCTAATAAATCTTGAATTGTTTCCACTACTCATTCCTTAATTTCCTCTTTTCTTTAAATAGATGAGCAGAAAAGCACGTGTCTCATTTTTACTTGCTTGTCCTGCTTCTTTATCTTAGTATGTATTTGCCCATGATCTGAAACACACAGTTCTGTTCTTTCTTAAATACTTTTATTAAATTATCATTTAAGACATAGGCACATACAGTATGTGTTAACAGAAAAGAAACCATAGCAGCATTTCCCATTTACTTGCATTATAAATGACATATGTTTTCTTTCTTTATAATGACTGACATTGAGTCCAGTATTACATAAATTACTGAATTCCTGTCTTCCCTTAAACCTGCCGCCTCCTCCTTCTGTCCATTATTCTGTATGTATTGTTCTCACAAATTCCATTTATTTCTATGTAATTTGCCTCTTCCCCTTCTCTAAATCTCTCTCTTCATTTGTTTGATCTGTTTTGCAATAGTCAATACTTCAAGTAGAGTTGATTTAGATTTTGAATTCCAGTTTCTAGTAATTGCTTTTTTGGCACCCAACAGAGTTGAACTTGAGGCCTTACTGTGTCTAGGCACTGCAGATTGTGTATTTCAGCTCAGAATAATTAATTCCTTAATCACAGCAATTTGCTATTCCAATATTTTTGACAGAGAATTTTTTAAATTTGCCAGCTCATTACACTCCCAAAAACACCTTTCCAGTTGCCTCTTTCTTCTGTGTCACACCTCCAATATTTGTTATCCATTTGAGGAAAAATTCTTTGGAGACTTTAGGGGTATGCATGTGCAGATACTTCTGAGCAAAAATCATAAATCTTTTAGACATTGTTCCATACATGGGAGCCATATGTGTGTCTTCCCATTGTTACCTTGTAAATTTCTTCGCCGGTCTCTCTCCTTAATCTTTATTAACCTTCTGTGATTAATATTTTATAGTCATCATGTAGTATTTTATATCCCCTACTAATTATCCCTTTTTTAGCAGCAGCTTCTCTTCTAAATTCAACTGAAAACTCTATCAGAGCAGGTCTTTCACTTATGCCTTACCTATCCCTTTCTCTTTTTCTATACTTTATCACCCCCTGGTAGGGAAGGTAGTCTGTAACCTGCAGTCCATAATTACTTCTTGGCTTCATCCCACTGTGTTACATTTCTCTGTCTAGTTTTTTGCTACCAATACCTTGGTTCCTTTTCCAGTTTTCTCCAGTAAATTCCAGCCCCCCCCCTGCCTATTTTCTCTGTCTTTACTTGCAATAATCCCTGTTAGCAAAACCTTTCTCCATTCCCTTTGCCGGCTTAGTTCTTAGAATACTTTCTGCATTTTTATGGATATAATGTTCTCATACCTCTCAACTTGGAAAACATCAAAAATCTGGACAGAGGCCCATGAAAAATAGTTACAAATCAGTATGCTGATTAACATAATGTTTGCATGCATAATTGTGGCCCTGCCCACTCCAATGGGATTGTGGGATACCAACTTTCAGACGCAAACTGAAGAACAGACAACCAAAATATGGTCCCAGCCCAGACCCTGTAGTAAATGGTATCCTTTTTTTTTTTTTAAATGTGTAGCAATGATGTTCACTGGGAAAGGAGAAAATGATGAACCTTAGAATTTTGTTTTTGGTGACTTGCAGTTTGTGGGTTTTCTGGTAAAAGTAGGGCATTTAATGGCATGCAATATTCTAATCTTAGCAAAAGAATATTATAGTTTGCTAGGACCTGCAAAAGTCATTCTCCATGGCCTACTGATCAGTGGCGTAGCTTGAGTTTGTGCCGCCCAGGGATGTCTTTGAGTTTGTGCCCTTCCCCCTAATAAAATCATGATCAAATGGGTCCCCCATACACAGCCCTCCCCCCTGCAGCCATTCCAGTGTCCCATTACTTGGCTGTCTTGCCCCATTTGCCATAAACACTGTAATGTGCACACTGCTTTACTTCTATGATGATTACTTGGATTTCATTTAAAACTTTTATTTTACATTTCATAGCACAAAGGCCACAAACACTAATAGCTGCTAAACAAAGCAATACAGTCACACAATGAAAATAGGCTTAGCATTAAAACTTCTGTCCTTGAAACTCACATTCAGTAAAACAGCATTGAAACCCACATTCAAAGAAAATGCTTCTGGCCAGTGGCAAATAAAAATTACCTTTGGGCTGTTTTCAAATCATAGGCCCCTTGCACACAACACATGCATGTTTTCTTTGATACACCTTCCTGATTGTATTAAATTACATTTCTTGTATAATACAGCACACTTGTTAGAGCAAGTTTTAAATTTATTGTTTGAACATTTTTTCCAGTAAGCAATGAACCAAAATTACAAAATGCCTGGTTCAGAACATTTCCATCATAAAAGTCTACTCAAACATCTACAATCCACCAGTATCAGTAAATATGCACAATTTCTGCAGAAGTAAAACTCATCTAAATGATTCCACGTTAAAGAGATCTGTAAGATCTGTAACTAATGAAGAGGTTGCGGCTAGCAAACAACATAATATTTAATTGTTTCATCTACAAATAAAGTGCCTGGTGCCTTTGAGGAATAAGTTGCCTATGTTACATGAAAAAAATAAGCTGATATTGCAATAAGGAATGGATGGCAAACTGATAACAGGTTCATAGTTACTAGGTATCTCTGCCAAAGAAGATATTCTCAGGACTGCAGCATCCACCCCTTTAATAGTACAACACAGTACTGTATCAGCAATCCATCTGCATACTGTGGGAGTAGAACCTACAGCCTTCTGCATCAAAAGCAGGTATTCTGCCTGTTGTGCTACTAACAACATAAACATACTTGGCATATGCACTAAACTTCTCTCCCCCTGAAGAACTATGCAGCACAAGAAATCTGGAAAAAGCCAACATTTATTTAGGGGGGCAAAAACCCAAAACCAAGGGCACATTTTAAACATTGCTTGTTTAAAAAAAGTTGCTAGAATAAAACCATGTGTTTCATGAAAGATAGGAAGACTGAAACTTAAATGGCTATCATTATTTAGTGAATTCAGTTCTCACTGATTTGCCAGAAAACCACAAATTTTAAGAACAACAGACCAAAACAGGACAGTTGAGAACTAGTTAACTCCTTGAATCACAAGTGGTGGTGGCATGGGTAGAGAACTTAGGCTCTTGCTCCTTGTATGTTCATTTAGGACCTTTGCATATCCTAGCTTATAGCCCAGTGCTAAAAGTTAATCTTGCTTAGAAAGCAATTGCACTTAAACACTGCTTTCTTAAAATTATACCTGTCAGGTCAGCTTTTTTTCCTGTAAGTACATAAGCAAATGTGCCATATGCGTTTCTTTCACACTTTATCTCCTTACTTCCTGTAAGTAGCTCCTGGCTAGATTTTCATTCATGGACACCTCTTTACAAGAAAGCAAAGTCTCCTCATTGGGTGTGCTAAATATTCCATCCTGATGGTTTTTCCCTCTTATATCCATATTATAAATGGCTACACAGTTGCCTTCTGACATTTTTTCTAACAACTTTTTATCCCAATTTAGACTTTTAACTTGTTCTGTTTTGATATGTACAATATAATATCGCTACCAATTATTAATTTTTTTATCTCAATCTCTTTATCTTAATTATTTCCTTTAAATCACAACTTTATTTAAATGTTATCTCTTACAATAGCTTCTTACAAGAGGTGTATGCGAATATGTATTTTTACTATGCCTTGTGTGTAGTTGTGCCCTGTCTCCTTGCGTGAAAAGAAGCTAGTACTACCAAAGGCGGTGCCCATACCATTAAAGACGAAACAAAAACACAGGTTAGTCCTTTTGGAGGATATCGATTCAGAGTGCAGATGCAGCCTTTCGTTACTTACAGAACAGTTAACGCACTTTCATTCATAAAACTGTTGCAGTCTTTTTCCAGGAACTTGTTAGAGATGAAGGTAGCAGCACTATCTCCATCGACAACACCGTCA
Organism: Protopterus annectens; assembly: GCF_019279795.1. NCBI lineage: Eukaryota > Metazoa > Chordata > Ceratodontiformes > Protopteridae > Protopterus > Protopterus annectens. The sequence continues at coordinate 370,689,118 of NC_056746.1, read as the reverse complement.
TTTAAAAAAAAGAAAAAAACTGACCCAAACAAATTATAGCAGTTATGAGAGATTTAACATCACTGGGGGCACATTATTAACTCATTCGGGCAGAAAAGAAAAACGGCTTGCAAGTCAGGAAAGAAGAGTTTAACCTGTAAAAGCGAGGCATTCCTTATACCAAAGAAACAGCCTTTGGGAAATGCAACCTGGTTACAACTTAAGAAGATGCTTATGACTTCAAAAATGTAAAAGCAAATGTGGAAATATTTCATCCCTACTTGTTGATTGCTAGATGTAGACTAAAACCCTTGCACCTCTGGGGCAGGGCACCCAGGGGATTAGTCCCTGACTTGGAACTTTGCTAGGTGCAATGTGCAGATATGCTGTATTTCACCTAAACATGGAAGGATGTGTACTGTCTCCTGCCTGGATGGACGGACATCTGCAGGGGCAGGCCATTTAGTGGCATTTTCATACGTCCCACTAACTAGCGTGTCAGGACACACCTGGTTGTTTAAGGATGTGCAGCTATCGGACATAGGGTACAGCAGGATCATTCATACACTAGAATTTTGACATGCACAGTGTGCATGTACAGCATTTCATGGTGTACACACGGTCTCCCAATTGGTGGCTGCTGTGTCACTGCTGATTGGCCATAGAGAGATGAACACACACTTGTGGTTTGCCCTTTGATATCCTATATAATGTAAGGAGAGAGCTGGTAGAGTGCAGAAGGCATTTGGAGATCCCATCCTACTGGCAGCTGCATTCAGGTAAGGAATAATGGGCAAAGTTTTCCCAGTGGCATAGCTGCATTGGGTGACTTTGGAGCACCTCCTAGCAGAACCTGATGAGGCTTGGGTGCATCGTAGTCCATTTTCATGTAGCAGTTTTTGTAAATGAGTAAAAGTAATGTGTTTTTGGGGTAGCAGTATCTGAAAAGTCAGCTCTAGCGCATGACAGAGTTAAAATCTCTTGCAAAGTTAATTTGTAAGTCTTATTGGGCGAGTACAGTAGTTCGATGGGAATGGTAGCTTTTATTTTCTGGTTTACATTTGCACTTTTCTGTACAACTCTTAATGGCCAGGGAATGTAGTAACACACACACACCCTCAATAGAAACAGCTGTCACAAAAAAACAGTAAAAGTAATCAACATAAATGTCTGCCTGCAGCCTAAGTAAAAGAAGCTGCCGTTTAAGTACATAGTCTCGCACGCAGTTTCTCTCGCCTGCAGCCGTTCATCATCTTCTTTTGGCTGTTCCCGTTAGGGGTCGCCATGGATCATCTGTTTCCATTTCTTTCTGTCCTCTGCATCTTGCTCTGTCACACCAACCACCTGCATGTCCTCTCTCACCACATCCATAAACCTTATCTCAGGCCTTCCTCTTTTCCTTTTATCTGGTAGCTTCATCCTTAGCATCTTTTTCCCAATATACTCTGCATCCCTTCTCAGCACATGTCCAAACCGACATAATCTTACCTCTCTGGCTTTGTCTCCAAACCTTCCAGCCTGGGCTGACCCTCTAATATACTTATTCCTAATCCTGTCCACCCTAGTCACACCCAGTGCAAATCTTAACATCTTTAACTCTGCCACATCCAGCTCAAACTCCTGCCTTTTTGTCAATGCCACTGTCTCCAACCCATATAACATAGCTGGTCTCACTACCCTCTTGTAGACCTTCCCTTTCACTCTTACTGGTACTCGTCTATCACAAATCACTCCCGACACTTCTCCACTCACTCCATCCTGCCTGTACTCTCTTCTTTACCTCTCTTCCACACTCATCGTTACTCTGAACTATTGATCCCAGGTATTTAAACTCATCCACCTTCACCACCTCTACTCCTTGCATCCTCACCATTCCTCTATCCTCCCTCTCATTCACACATATATATTCTATCTTAGTCCTGCCGTTAAATACATAAATAAGTAAAAGAAGCTGCTCTTTCATATTTTTACCTGGAGGCTGAACTGAAGGAGGACTGGAGCCGAGCTGCGGAAGAAAGATGAGTGCTGAACACAAACCGGTCTGCATCATCATCGCACACGCTCTGCACGTGATGACGTCAGCAGTTAAAAAAAAGGGGGGGGATTCGGAAATTAAAGGGGCCATGCAGAAATCTGTGGCACCCCAATATTTTGCCCTCAAAACCAGTATTTACTGAGGAATTCGGTACGGTTGAGAGGTATGAATGTTCTCTATTATCGTCTTTCTCCTTGGGGATCTTCATCTAAAATCCCACTCTGTCCTTATTTCTTGAACTTCCCAACTGCTTCATCATTTTCCATTTTTACTTTAAATTATAGCCTTCATCTAATGTTATGTGTATGAGCCTTAACTTAGTAGGTCTAAAATATCCCTTTCAATCAGGTAATCTTCAACCACCTCTTCTGTTGGGAGGTTCAGCTTATCCCACTTAAATCTTCACAGTCCTTATTGATTCCTTCAACTTTCTCTTATTGTCCACAACTTCACCTTTGGTTGATAAAAATGTGCTTTACCTGTATATAAAACGAAAGGGATTTAAAACATTTTCAGTGCTTGCATCTTACTGTCCATATCCATAGAAAACAGCTTCCAGTTTTTCAGTTTTTGTATTATCTTTAGTCCTTTCCTTCATATCCTTAAGTGTCATAATAGAAAGCTTTTTAATAGTCACTCTGAAATACTTCCTCTTACTGTATCTCCGTAAATGTGGATATTGCTGAACAAATTTGTATGTGGGTGCATAATTTATGGCTATAGCCTTTGCTTTATCTGTATTAGTTTTATACTCTTTTTCTGGATTTATCAAGTACAACGTAATATCATCTGCAAATAAAGCCAGCTTTTCTTGATTACCATACCAAATGTATCCTTGAATTTCTGAGTTGGTTATTTCTTTTGCCAGTGGTTCTAAATATAAAGCAAAAAACTGATTGAAAAGAGGAAACCCATGCCTGTTTCCTTTGATCAAACTCAACTTATTAAAGAGGAACTGTCCCACTTAAATTATTGCCTCTGATCCTTCATACATCCTCCTAATTAACTTTATTATTGTATCAGGCAATGCAAATGCTTCCATTCCTCTAGTCATAAAATCCCATTTTACTCTGTCAGATGCTTTCTCTGCATCAAGATCCACCAACAACAGAGGGATTTTCTTACATTCTGCTTTCCTCTGAATCATCATTGTTCTATTAATGTTGTCAGATGTCTGCCTCCCCTCCACAAAACCATATTAACCCATATCTGTCAATTTTGGTAGTTTGTTTAGCTAGTGCAGACATAATCACTGCATAATTGTGGTTTAAAATTGAAATGGGTCTATATAAAGCTGGATGTGATGGTTCTGTACCCTCTTTGGGCAATGCAGTCACCACAACTTTCTTCCAAGATGTTAGTACCCCTCCCCCTTAACATGTGACCTTCCAGATCTTTATCACTTTCTTCTGTCCTAACCTTTAAACTTCCATTGTTCCTGGAGGCATCTTTGTTGGTTTAATGTGCATCACTATTTTTATGTTATCTGTTCATATCTTATCTATTATTTGTTGAGTTTCATCATCCTCTAATCTTGGCATAATTAAGTCTTCCATAAATATTTTCACTTGTGCTTTTTCTTGGTTTCAACATTCCTGTGCTTTATACAGATTTTTCATAAAATTTCCCAAATATCTGTATTATCTTTATTGAATCAGCATTTTTTTTTGTCATAGCCTCCCTAAGTTTGACAACAATCCTTTCTACTTTACCTAGGTCATTGTGCTAAAAGTTATTGTGCTCTGGAGTTATCAAAAATAGTTGCTTAACGGCAGTCTTTCCAAACTCATGTATATTATCACCAAATTGCTTACCAATTCCATCTAATTATAGTATTTTCTATATAAATTACAAATTTTATGTAACTGAAAGCATGTGCTAATGGGGGAAAAGCAGCTAATAGCTTTACAAATTTAAGAGATGATTCTACTACAATATTCAGAGCATATTGGTCAAACCTCTGACAGCTGATTACTTAGATCTGTTTTGTTCCAGTTAAAAAAAAAAGAGGTGCTAATGGAAAAACAAATTACTATTAAAGTGCGAGAAAACAATCATTTTTCATGCATTTTGTTTTCTAGCCTGTTTGCTTAAAAAATAATTTGTCTGCAGTATAAACTAAGAGCATTAGTCTAGAGTTTCACTTTTATGAAAATGGGAAATTGTTTAATTTTTAATATACATGCAGTATGATCAATGGGCTTTTACATCCCTGTGGAACCAAAGATCACAATGTTGCACTTCTTGCAGCCAGAATTTATCTTGTTACATTGTAAAATCCAGATATGTTGCAGTCAAGAAAAAAGTAATATCACTAACATAAACAACAGGCAGTGAGTGAGAAGAATGCCCACCTCACATTAAAAAAAAAACTCTGCATGTTTTATAGAACTGCTTTACAATGTCAAATGTGATTTACTTCAGGAAGTACATTATGTGAGTACTACTAAGAACATTTTTTGTACTTGCATCTCCTGTCCCTTCCCGGTCATTTTAAACATTAATAAAGTGGGAATTATGCTGTATTGTCCTCCCACCAATTTAATATGGACAACAAATTTATGGTCTTATTTCAGATTTCTTCTTCTTGCAGAAACACTGTTCTCCTGTCTGAGCTGCATTTAATGGGAATGAAACTTTGCATTTCTTTCCTGGTTCATAGGTGGATACTAGGCTATCTGCCCTAGGGCATTTATAAGCCTAACCAGAGTGTGTTTGGCTTTCGCCACCCTTTTGGATTAGTTGACTGTGCCTCTGTATAGTAGGTCACAGAAGATAGCCCTTTTGAGGTTAGTTTACTGTGCCTCTGTCTAGTAGGGACACAGAAGAGATCCCAGGGGTAAACCTACGATCTCCCATCCACTCGTTAAGATTTCTCTTGAAGAGGGTCATTGAGGGACACTGCCTAACATGGATTGGGATTTTGTTCCAGAGTGAGGGGAGCCTCTGGGATATGAATCTGTCCCTCTAGCATGTCTTATTTATTTCTGTGCTGAGGTTTAAGTCCCTGGAGCGTATCGCTCTAAGGGATTTGGATTTCCTGAGGTGGAGCATTCCATTAATTCTGGGTTGGGCATGGCTTTATACGTCAGGCACAGATAGCCTCTGAGTAGGTGGTAAGCAACTGAGTAGAGCTGGAGTTTCTTTAGCCTAACTGCATAGGGCATCTGTTTGAGTCCCTTGATCCTCTTGGTGAGGTACTTTTGGGGTCATTCCAGTTGCTGCAGGTATCTGGTAAGGTACATCCCAAATGGGGCATTGTATTCAATTATGGGCCTGATGAGTAGAGGGGCACAATGACCTCTCTTGATCTAGATGTGAACCCTTTCGTGATAAGGTGGGCTATATAGAAGGTCTTTCTAACCACTTTGGCAACGTGATTGTCAAAGGAGAGATTGCTATCTACTTGGGTCCCCAAATCCCTAATTACTTCCCTACTTAATGGATTACCACCTATGTGGTAATTTGTGGGCACTTTGTTTTTCCCAAAGGGGATGACTATGCACTTTTTGGCATTTAGCTTTAAGCCATGGCTCTGGCACCTGTTATCCGTCTCTGTGAGACCCTTTTGGAGGATGCTTGTGTCAGTCGGAGAGTCGATTATGGCACCCAGTTTGCAGTCATCTGCAAACTTGGTCAGCCATAGTCCTCCCATGTTAGCCTGTACCTCAGAGAAATATATACCGAACAAGACAGGTCCCAGGACTGAGCCTTGTGGGACGCCACTTGTAACTGGTTTAGAGTCTGACATGGCACCTGCAATTCTGACCATGTGGGTTCTATCCCTGAGCCAGTTTGCAACCCATCTTGTGACTTAGGGGTTGATATGTAAGCTGGTGTACTTATTTATGATGCCCGAGTGGGGTATTGTGTCGAAGGCTTTTGTAAGGTCCAAATAGGCTGTGTGGACTATCTTCCCTTCATCTATGGCCTTGGTGACTGTTTCAAAGAAGTCGACCAGGTTCAAGAGGCTAGATCTGCCCTTAACAAAGCCGAATTGGGTAGGATCCAGTGTTTGGAGGTTCCCAATGTCTTTGTTTGAGTTTCATGATGTTACGCTCCATAGCTTTGCAGACCAGGCTAGTCAGGCTTATAGGGCGATAGTTTCCAGGGTCCGTTGTGGCACCACCTTTGTGGAGTGGGACCACTGTTGCTGTACGCCATTCCTTGGGTACATATCCTGTAGTAAGGCTGAGATTGAACAGTGACTTTATGTGAGGGTTCAGTAGTTCTTGGAGTTTGTGTAAGACGCAGCCTGGGACACCGTCCGGTCCCATTGATGCTGTGTTTTTTGCTTTGGAGAGGGAAGATCTCACCTGTGCATCTGTGATGTCACGGAGGCTACACTCTGTTGGGATAGACATTTGCTCTTTTGGGGGAGAAGTTTGCACTGAACCTGTCTGCCACGTTGTTGGCAATGTCTGTGGGTTCAGTGTATTTTTTGTCATTTTGAACTAACTCACAGCATATCTGGGAGTTGCCACCCAGGTTCCTGACATAAATAAAGAAGGCCTTGTGATTATCTTTAGCATCTTGTGCAGTTTTTCTTTCGAAGCTGGCCTTAGATGATTTTATGAGGGATCGTAGTTTCTTGCTGGTACTGATCAGAGATGCCTTCCCTTTTTGGGATTTTGCTCCATCATGTAGTAGCTTCCTCCTTCTGTTGTATAGCTTATTTATGGCTGGGGTCCACCAGACAGGTCTCCTGCCTTTGGAGGAATGAGTCTTGGTTTTATTTGGGATAGCACGATCCATGCATTCCTGTAGGTGTCCATAGAAAGCGTTTGTAAAGGATTCTGCGGTTTGGGCTGTATTTTTCACTGGCTCGGGGGCTTTGAAGGATTCCACCTCGGTTTTGAGAAGTGTGAAGTTTGCTTTTGAGAAGTTCTTCACCATGGTTTCCTTGGCTAGGCGTGGGGACGGGATATGGATGTCCAGTGAGATTAATTTATGGTCAGATCTTACCAATGAGGGGTATACCTCTGGTATGGAACATAGAGTCCCCATGTTGGTGATGATCAGGTCCAATATGTTTTCCCCTCTTGTGGGAGTGGTGACTAGTTGTTCCATAGCATTTGAGTTTATAAATTCTAGGAATGGTTGGGCGAGGGTGTTGGGGCTTGAGTAGTGCTCCCAGTCTATGTTTGGGTAGTTGAAGTCACCCAATATAATGGTGTTTGGAGAGACCTTCATATTCTCCAGTGTTCTCAGGAAAGACGAGTGGGGTTCCTGACTTTGGGAGGGTGGTCTGTAGCAGGCTACAAACTAAAAGGCAGTTTTGCCCACTGTTAGTTGCACATGGATGGTCTCCGATGCTTCATGCAGTGCCACTAACCTGGAGGTGTGGGTATCTTTGATGAATATGGGTACTCCCCCTCCTTTTGTGGTTCGGTCCGAGTTTTGGGGCCGAAAAGCATGGTATGAGGTATAACCTGGTAGTGCTGGGGTGCTCTCGGGAGCCTTGAACCAGGTTTCTGTTACTGCACAGATATCGATATTCTCCATACTGAGGAGAGCCTCGAGTGCGTGCATCTTGAGGTTTAGACTTCTGGCGTTGAGCAGCATTACCCTTAGTTTCTTTTTCTTTGTGTTGTCTATGGAGGTGGGTTTGTCTTTTGAGTCTTGCCTAAAAAAGGCACTATGGGGGTGGCAAGAGCCTTAGCCAGTATTCGAAAGCCCAGGGGTGACAGGTGCAAGCCGTCCCTAGCGAAGCAACGTGGCTTGTCGAGCATGTCATCCCAGGCTGACAGACACTGGATCTCCTTTGAATGACACCAATACTTTAGCCAGTTGTTAAAATTGTTCATTTTGTCTTTATACTGTAGCATCATTCTTGGTGAGGGTAAGATGCTACTTAAGGTCAGGGTCATACCAGCCTGGGCTACATGATCAGAGAGCTCCTCTATGTCTCTTTTCATGTAGTCCAGGGAGGTACGTCTCAGGTCATTCACACCAGCATGGACAATGACGGAGTCATATTTGTACTTGCTTTGGAGTGACCTGAGTGTTTGTGTTATGTGGCGGATCCTGGCACCTGACAGGCAGCTTACAGTGACCTTCTCCTTGTTCAGCCTGGTGAGTGGGACGTCAGTGTGTCTGACAATAGAGTCACCTATTACAAGTGTATTAGGTGTGTTGTTTAGCCTTAAGGGCTGTGACTGTGTGGCACACTGACTTTGTGAACTATGTGATACGTGGGTATTGTTGTGGGGTAGCGGTTGCTTGGATGTCTGCTTTGGAGGTCTCTGCTGCTTGGGCAGATTTTTATTTAGAGCCTCCAAGTATGTTTTTGTGTGTTTGTGTTTGGTTTTCTGTTGCGATAGGTCTATGTGAGACTGGATTTGTGTTGTGTGTGGTTACCTTCTCCTCCTGACTGACTGCACCAGTATTGGGTTGAGAAAGCTCAGCCTCCAGTTTGGCTGTATAGTTGCATCTCTCACATATGTTTGAGCTTGTTGGGAGGAGGAGAGGGTGGTCTGTGTACATAAGGCAGTTGTAACATTGCCTCAAGATTCACAGATTCACCAGCTGGACTGGAGAGTAAACCCGAAACTGACTTTTGGACATGCCAGAATAGTATAAGGAACTACTTTTTGACTGATCAAAAAGGACCAATAGGGAGCCAAGTACTTAAAGGGAGTATAAGAGGGTGTAGTGCTTTAGTTTATTAGTGCTTACTTATAAGATTACTTATACGAGCAACTGCAGGGCTTTAGAATGAAAATAGAGTGCATACTTTGAGATTTAGAATAGTTCTAAGGGAAAAAGTGAAGAGCTGGGAATAGTTTAAACCCGTTTAAGCGGCGCTGCCCGATGTTGCGCTATGCGCAAAATCATGCAAAACCGCACAAATGCAGGTTCTAAAGCAGGGAAACTGAAAGAGATTAGGAATTTCCCCAAAACGGCCAATAAGCTATTAGTTTCAGGGCTGAGACCACTCCTCCAGGGACAGATAGGCTACTCAAAGCTCCCCACTCTCACTGGTGAACAGAAAAGCTTCCTCCTATCCAAGTAAGGATATGGGCAACACAGGAAACTATACCACAGTCCAGAATTCAGCAGAAACCTGAAATCTGGACTAATCTAGTTCAGCAAAGGCGGGAAAAGATCATTTTTTTTTTTCAGGAAACAGCAGAAAAACACACAGAAAACACTGTAAATGCTATAAACAGGCTAGCGCACTTTGGTGTGTAGCCTACAACAGTTATACAATACAAAAATGACTTAAATTGATATAAAACAAGTGCAAAAACTGTAAAAAGCAGAAGGCAAATGCAATTTAAACTTTTTAAAGCACAGATCAGTTAGAAATTCGCTTTTTAGGCGGGAAAAGGCAGTCCGAGCAAAAAAACAGAGAAAAAATACTTAAATCTGGAAAAGTCTCTCTTGGGTCTCTCTGTTGCCTGTATCACTCTGCAGGACACCACGAGGAGCTGTGCGGAGTTGTATACAATAACAAACTTTTTAAATCACAGATTCGCTAAAAAAAAACTGGCGTTTTAGGTGGAATTAGTTAAGACAGCAAGAAAAGCAGAAAAGTGATAGTTAATCACTCCAAAGTCACTCTTTTGTCTCTCTGCTGCTGTAGACTCTGCAGAACACCTGGAAGGCACTTGCTGAGCGGAATACAAGTGTAAAAACTGTGCAAATGAGGTTTTTATAGCAGGGAAGTGAAAGAGAGAGAAATTATCCCAAAATGGCCAATAAACTACTAACTTCTGGGCTGAAACCACTCCCCCAGGGACAGATAGGCTGCACAAAGATGCCCTCTCTCATAGGTGAACAGAGAAACTTCTTTCTATCCAATTAAGGTAATTCAACACAGAAACTTGTAACACAGCCCTGGATTCAGCAATAACCTGAAAACTGGACTATACTAGTTTAGAAAGGTGAGAAACAAGTATATATATATTTTTCAGAAAATAGAGCAGATACAATCAAAATTAGCCCAAAAAGGCCAATAAACTACTAACTTCTGGGCTGAAACCACTCCTCCAGGGACAGATAGCCTGCTCAAAGCTCCCCTCTCTCACAGGTGAACAGAGAAACTTCCTTCTATCCAAGTAAGGTATGGCAACACAGAAACTTGTAACACAACCCTGGATTCAGCAATAATACGAAAACTGGACTATACTAGTTCAGAAAGGCGAGAAACAGGTGTGTGTATATATATATATATATATATATATATATATATATTTTTTTTTTTTTTCCCCCAGAAAATAGACCAGATACAATCAAAACAACACTTTACCCAATTAACCAGTTAAAAAGTTCTAACTGCACAGTCCTGCCACTAGGGTACAGAGAAACCTTCTCCAAAAAAGATGGCCTGGGTCAGTGCACAAGTCATACAAACAAACAAAGCTAGATCCAGCCGGCCTGAATCTAGTCTATGCTACAGCAAACAAAGCGTACCTATTTCAGAAAGAAACAGTTCAAGTAAGCATGCGCAATAATCCTTTAACCAGAAATTCCCAGCTCAGAAGGGCAGAATCTAGCCTCTCCTCCCACAAGAGTGCAGACCACAAACCTTCTTAATGTAAAATAACTGGCATGAAGCCCAAGTCCTTAACATAGAACTAATACACTTTTAGAATAACAGACACTGAGCCTTCAATCAGCAGTTCCCAACTTAGAAAGATGTACGCTACCTGTCCTGCCGCAACAGTGCAGACCACAAACCTTTTTAATGTAAAACAACTGGTTTGAAGCCCAAGTGCTTAAACCAAGGGCCTTAGAATAACAGTTACAATTTAATAAGGCTACTAACAAGCAGTAATAAAGGCAGCAGAATAAATTTAATTGAGTACTTTTAAAATAGGCAAAAGCAAAATAAGGTAATAAAGTAGGAAGAAACACAAATATAGTAAGGCAGATGAAGTGCAAATTTTTTTTTTTTTTTGAGATGGAGGAAACAGAGCAGATTAAGATACTATAGGGGAATGCCCTTCCCAAGTGCTCTCTCTGTACACCGCAGAGGAGATGGGACTGGTAAGAGTATCCAAAATCAAAATATGATCTCACTGTACTCAGTTGAGTGAGCGAATGAGATGGTTCCAGCAGGGGTGTGCAAAAAGAGATTTACAGCAGGGGCAGGCAATTCCAAAGCCACTAAGATTAATACCACAACAAGAAACAGGGAGGTGGGGGGGGGGACTTAACTGCAGAGATTCAGAAACACAATATTTACTGAATCCAAGACACACAATATTTGCTCACTCAAATCTTAAATAAGTGCAGAAAATATACTTAAATCAGCTTGTGTCCAGTTGATATATGCAGACAAGTCTCAGTAGCCAGCAACTCGATTTAAAATGATTACTAGAAATGTAACCAACACAGATTTTAATGCTAGCAGAAACCCCCCAAGCTAATTAACACTAACAAAGGAATTTCAAAGCAGTCTAACAACTTTCAGTGAGCTCAGATGGCTAACTGCAGAGATTCAGACACACAATATTTACTCACTCAAATCTTAAATAAGTGCAGAAAATATACTTAAATCAGCTTGTGTCCAGTTGATATATGCAGACAAGTGTCAGTAGCCAGCAACTCGATTTAAAATGATTATTACTATTACTATTATTACTGGTGGTCTAACACATGTCCACTTGCCAACACCGGTCTTTGGATCAAGTCCAATATATTCCTAATTTTTGTAGTCATCTCACGGGCTTTTTTTCTGTCACTCAGTGGTTTCCTTTGGAACCGTGGAATAATGTAATGTGTTTCACTGGCAAGTTCTCTCTATGGGCTTTGTTATTGCTAGAAGAATGAGAATATATTCCCCTCAGCTTGCTGGCTCACACTTTGTTGGCTATATATTTATTTCCTTCTTAGCCTGTTCTGCATCCAAAAAAATGTAAATAAAATATTCTAAAGACTGCTGAATATAGCAATTTGAATCTCACACCTGCCTCTTGACATCATCTGATTACAGGGATACGTTTGCTTCTTTTCTACTTAGTGCATAGTGAGTAGACATTTTCCACAAACACTCTGGTGTCCCTAGTTTTTAAAACCTTTCCCTTCTGCACAGTTTTGTTAGGAGCAGCTCTTTCTGCTGATTTGACTGTCTTTCCTAATATAGGTCTTGTTAGCTTTCTAATGGCCAGATTTGGAGCATGCACACAATGTTCCTTTTAAGTTAACAAATCATACTGTGGATTATCACTCCAGTTGCTTATTTGTACTTTCATAAAATCAATGCAGTCTATTCCTTCCAGTTTCTGTGCCATAGAAAAAAATCTCAGGTTTTCTCTGCATGCTCTACCTCTGGTATTTTTGAAAAGATTTTCTTGAAGCCTCATATTCATTCAGTTTTTCCTTCATTTTAGCCTCTGTTTTTTGCAGTTTTTCCTTCATTTTAGCCTCTGATTTTTGCAGTTTTATCAACTCATCTGAATAGCTACTTAAAGCTTCTGTTCTTTCCAGGCATCATTCAACTTTATGTATTATCACTTACTTTAAACACATCTGTGGCATTTGATTTATTTTTCATTTAAATTACTGGAAACCATCTTTTGTAACAAAGCTGAAACCTGGACTGCTTTTTGCTTCACAGCTGCAAGACTCTTCTCAATCAGAGTTTTTTTCTTCTCATTTTATTATTGGCTTTCTCTTAGTTTCTTCAAAATTCTTTTTTGTTGGCATCCAGGTAGTGCAGTAACTAACCAGTAACTGAATGTTACTTGCATAGCTAACTTTTACTGACTTTTTTTGCACCACTTTTATGTTTTTACATTATGAAATCTCTAATTAACCTGCTGCTCCATATGCAGCCATCTTGCCTCTTCTAGGGTTGCCACCTTTTCAAATGGCCAAAGTGGGTCATTTTCGGTACAAACATCAGATTTTACAGGCTGACACATACCCATGGTCAGTACAAAGGAGAGAACTTAACTTTTTTGCCTAAATAAAAGCTTATTCTTGTAGCATTTTAGTTGCTTATAAACATTTAGGTATTTTAGATACAGAATAACTGTTTTATGCAACTATTACATAAAATATAGGAAATAATTTTGTCCTAAAATTTCAGGACTTTTGCCATTTTTCTAATTTTTTGTCAGGACACAACTGCCCAAAGAGGGACTGTCCCTTGCAAAGTGGAACAGGTAGTAACCCTAGCCTCCTCCTATCCCTTTTCAGATCTTGAGCCCAATTATTTCTGCTGTCGCTGGAGAGACTCCTTCATGATGCCACGAGCTGACTGGAGGGGGCCATTATCCCAGAAAGCATTCATAGCATCAGTTTATGTACAACTTTTCCCAATGACAGGTAGGACGCTCAGGAAAGTGACTCCACTGGCCCAACAATTGTTGTTATGGCTGTTGTCTGTGCCTTCCCATTGGGGTGATTCTGTCACTGTTTATAGACCCATTATGAAGATCTAGTTTGTGCTTTTTCTAATATCTGAAAGTGCAAGCAGGTATGGTATTTCTAAGTTAGGCCAAAGCCATGCCCCTTCATAGCTGATGTAGTCACTAGCCTCACTGTGAAGGCCTACTATGCCCTCCCCTTACATATAAATGCTCTCACCAACATGCTGAGGTCTACCATCACTAGATTAGTCAGACAAGTCAACATCTCTGGTTATGGTTGCATTTTTATGGTCTGCAAGCCTCTGCTTAAATGTGGAGAAACAGCCACTGTACCACCAGAAAATCTCCATGTGGGATTGGCACAGCATTGCCTACTTACACCCATCCTCCCCTGTGGTCCTGTTCCAGTGCCAAAACTGTTTTTGAATTCAGGTCATCCTGATTACCATCCATCTGTGGCAAAGAGCTAGGCTCGGGTGGACTTCTTTTGAGGTGCTTTATTTAATGTAAATGAGGTTTACATTCCTTCTTCCCAGTGAAACCTGAATGAATATCTAGAGGAAAGGATTAGTAGATTTTGGTTATATCTCCAATTTTGCCCATATATAAGTATATCAGTTATGCAGCCTTAAAACATTTACATTCTGCTTCTACCACTTACAGGATGGTGGATATCTTCCATACATTCCTAGCTGAATATTATGAAACACTGACTAAGCATTCTGGAGTTGACTTGTACATAGTTAGGGCACAATACTTATTTTTTGCTTTGCCGTTCATTCTGAAGGTGAAGGGGTGAACTATGTTGTCAATCAAAGATGAATTTAGATGAGTCCATTCTGCATGCCACATTCTTTGTAAGAGGTTTGATGACGGTAGTGCCAGCCATGCAGGAGGGCTAGGGCAGTGCATGTGTAACATATACCAGCTTAGCTAGCTGGAGTTTTGTAAAGAATCATATGTCATTTGAATATCAAACTGATCTGTACATATGCTTGCGTTAATGTAGTTGTAAAGTTGCTTGTGTTAAAAATGTATTAAGAGTGGGTCCTGGTATACAGAAAAGAAGTATACATGTATGTCAGACTGTATTGTTGTAATTGATGAAATGTGTATATTTTAATAGAGGGTACTGAAAGGGAAGGGGTAAAACTCAGCCCAGCTAACCTTAAGAAAAATAGATTGAAATTAAATGACTCGGTGTAGACCGTAAAGATTTTATCTCACAGGTCTGAATGCAGCCAGAGACACAATGTCTGTGAAAAGTCTAGGCTGTGATCCTGCTTTATTTTCCTTAATGGTGAACTAATTGCTACTCTGAGGTGCCAGAGAGTAGATTGTTAGTTTCTGCAGGAAGGGTGGAAGTGTTGGAATTGTTTTACAGTTTCCAGATGCTGTAATAAACCTTAGCTAAAGTTGTGTGTGTGTGTCTTGTGACACATCACTTTCTAGTGAGGGGGTAGAGTGGGAACTACAGAGTCAGGTGACCAGATGTGATGTCATTCTGTAGCCAGCACTGAAATTGTATATGAATACTAGTGAGAGATGTGATGTGAGGTGTGCACTCTGTTGTAGGACCCGACAAGAGATACCCATCCACTTTCATCTTGCCTTGCTTTAGTAAGTAACTAGAGAACAGTAATTCTTCAGTCAGAGAAATGTAGAGAAATTATCTAAATGTATTTTTTTCTGTATCTGTCTGAGTCTTTCCACCTAAGTTATTTTTTATATTTCCTGTGATTTGTTTATTGTAAAGAGGTATTTCCATGTATTATTTTTAGTATTTATTATTAAATATATGTAAACCTTTCATTGTGGCTGGTCTTCTGGTCTTTTAGAAAATATTTAACCTTTGGGAGTACTTCGCATTTATTTAGTGGCACTGTGGCTCCATGTTCCTGAAAGTCTTGCTGCTTGGTTAACACCACCATTTATATGAGTATTAATTTTACTAGGTGTAATTGGGTACCCTTGTAAGAGCCTTAAAGTAACTGGCTTTGGGTGTTCTGGTGGCAGTAAAACTACCTTATAGTCTGGGTGGAGGTGTCAGAGCAAGTGTGTGTGTCCGTGTGTGCTTGTTTGTTTGTGTGCGTGTGTGTCTGTGTAGGTTTGTGTGACAGCTATTTTGAACATGGACACTGAGAGCACTGATTTCATAGAGAGGGTTGTGGAGGACTTGGCTTGGAACATCTGGCTAAGGATTTAGCTCTGCAGTGGTCAGTGGGGAGTCTTATTTTGGGCCTGGAGAGAAAGTCACGCCCCCAGGACTGGAGTTTGCATTCCCTGTGTGCTGTTAAGGGAAGTTGTACTTGGTGTAGAGAGCTGCATCTGAAACTACTGTGTGTCTATTTTTTCTCAGTGAACGTTCCCCACCAATGTCAGTAGTGAGGATTGAGGCTCATTGATCACTGGCCCAGAGGAGGGATGTCATAAGACGTTTCATTCCATCCATCCTGTATTGATGGATAACAACTTGAAGAGTAAACAAATCTCCTCCACTAGAGAGGTTCTCTGAGTCCACTTCGGCCTTTCAATCTCTTCTTTCTTTTTTTAGGTCTAGGAATCCTGTCAATAATAATAAGATGATGATTCGTCCTTGCAGGTAGAGGGCTCAAGCATCTAAAGGTCTTACCCTCTCTGAAGTCCAGGAGGATGAGTTCACTGATCCAGCATTTCAGTACCGACTATCATCCAAATCTTCTGGGGAGTTTGTTTGCTTTGGTTTGAAGCACTTTTTCAAAGGACCAGTGAGTTGTTGACTTTGCCTTAGGCAACCGTGTATTAGTGTTTTAAGTCCTATCCTTATAACAGGCTCTTCTCAGAAGCCAAGCAGTTCTAGAAGAGCTTTTTGGACAGGCCAAGACTGTCTGTGTGAACACTTATATGACCACAGAGGCTGTCCTTCCACTGGAATGATGACACTAATAATCTTTTCTGTGTCATCTTAATTTCCAAAGGGACAGAATACTTCCATTCCATGCTGGACCTTAGCAGCCTCAATGAGCGCATTATGGATGTCAATGTTTGAATGATGTCTTTCCAGACAGAGTGGTATCTCTGCTGCTGCAGGATGCCTGGATTATGTCTCTGGACATGATGAATGCTTTCTTGCATGTAATCTTGGGGTCTGTATAAGACTGCTTTTATACACTGTAGCTGAGTACCACTTTCAGTAGAAAGTGCTATTGTTTTAACTGTCATCTGAATCTATTGGGTTTACATAGGCATTGGCTGTAGTGAATGAATGCCTTCAAAAGTGCCATGTAATGTTGTTCATATGGATCTGTGTTGCATTCCTGATGTCTGGAATCTCAGTAGTAGGGGAGGTCTGACTTCTACAGCTTTGCCTTCCCACACTCACCCCTACCCTGTACAGAAGAGAATCTGACATCTGTTGTGTTCCTTGGTGTAATTTTCAGTTCACCTTTTTGGCCATGAATCCAGTGCTGATAATTAAGGGCCCCATTAGGGATGATGATCATTTTTATTGTTGTTTCAGTGATTGCTGGTAGTTAATTGTTTGGTTTGTGTGGGCTGTGGGTGTTCTAGCCTAGGTCTTAGTGTGATACATCAACAGAAAAGAAAGTGCAAGTGTGCATTCAGGTACTTCACTATGTGGATGAGCACCTGGTTGTCTAATTTGCTCCAGAGAGGAAAGAGCTCACATCTTCCAGACAAACCCTGCCTGGGTGCATTGCCCACTTGTATAACATTTTACCATCAGGTAGCTGACTGCCCATTAGAATATTCTTCATAGGCCAAGAGAATTGCTTCAAAAATGCATTTTTTTTTTTTGGGGGGGGGGGTGATTGTGTGGTCTGGATACCGGCGAAACTGGGTGGGGGAGGTTGAGAAAGAATCTCATGTTGGCTCAGCCATCCCATTGAGAGGGGTCATCCAGTCTTATGTGCAACAGCTGCTTCCAGTGAGAACAGTATGATGTCATGCAAGAGTAAACCAAAAGCATGTACTTGGCTATGGCTGTCTGCTTTAGCAGTAGTTCTCCAAGGAGAAATGGCTTTCTTGGGCAGGCATGTGCTAGTGTGTACACAACCTTACACTGGAATGAGAGTCTTGCAAGGCTCTTGCATTAATAAGCATGTATTTCAGGCCATCAGAGTGGCAGGTCAGAGGTCATCAGCAAAACCGACTTCTGAAAGGACAACACATGGGACTAATTGTCCATTAATGGCCTGATGTTCATCAGACAGTAGGAAATAAACAGAAGATAGTCTGTCTTGCAGTCATCTGCATCATTTTCACTTGATCTTTGGTGCACACTTTCTGGCCTCCTTTAATCTGTCTCTCCTTCAGGCCCTGTCCTTCTAATTTTACTTTGCTCTGTCCTTCATCTCCTGATGTTTAGTGCATGGAATTCAGCCCAATCATAATGTGAATCTAGGAGGATCCCCCTGATGTCGGATGCAACAGATAAATGAGTAACATATCAGATGATCAACTAGTGGGCTCCCCCCAGATGGGTCACAAATACCCTTCTGCCACCTGACTACATATGGCTGACCCCTCCATCTAACCCCAGCTGTTGAGATTTTGCTGTAAGCTGGGAAGTTGTTTTTATTGCTTATATATTGATTTTTAAGAATTGTGCTCATGAAGCATGGTGGGGAGCGGGACTGGCAGGCCCAAGGAGCGGAAATTTGTTTTTGTCAGGGTGTGAAATCACAGCTGTCCAAGAAAAATGACAAATTGCGATGGGTTGCTAAAATGAACCCAAATGCTATAAGTGAGGTAGGTTCCCCTTTTGTTGATCACTTAATATAATGAGGAGCTGCGAAGATTCCATTTAACCAATCGGAAAGTCCAGTTTGAAATAGATGTTTTGGGAAGAGTGTATAATAGGGTTATAGTCACTGCCTGACTAGAGGTGAAGTCCAGTTTTGCATTAACTAGGGTGGTTTGCGTGGGTGAGTAAATCCAGCTTCACTGTCAGTTAAGTGATTATTATCACTTGGTCAGTCAGAGGCACTTGATATTGGCCTTGACTTCCAGCATAGACTTTACATACATATTGCCACTGATGTCTGGTGTATCACACTGCATGGAGTCTAATTTGTCATTCGGCTTATTTAAGGCTTAATACACCTCCTTCTGGCTGACCAAGTTTGTAGATGATTGCAAACTGGAAGCAGTTGTAGAATCCCCCCAAGACACTAATATCCTCCAGGAAGGGATAATGCAAACATATTACCGGTGCCATAGACCAGGTTTAAATGCTCCATGCCAGCAAAGGCATAATAGTATCATTTGGGAGGTTGGCTACTCTAGGAAGCTTACGTCATTGATAACACACTGCGAAGAGTAGAACTAGTAGTCAGAGATTTGAGGACGTATGTGACAGTAATTTGGCTTTTGACCAATATGCTTCTAAGGTATCAAGAAAATTATTCTGTGTTGCTCAGCTTATAACCAAGAGTATGGCATCTAGGTCCAAGGAAGTCATTCATGTCCTTCAACTCATATGCTGCTGTATTCATGACATCAGGGAGTTTGCCTCTGGTGAATTCTCCCATGTCCCGCTGTTATGCAAAAGTTAAATGCTACCACTAGGGTGAGTGAGATGCCCTGCGCCTCTTTCTCGGGTGTCTGTTGTAAACGGATGTCTGGTATAAAGTGGACATCAGCACGCACCTTCTTCAGAACTTCTCTGCTGCCTGTGTGACTGCCAGCTCCGATCGTCGCTTTTCAGAAGAAGTGTTTTCCAACATCCGACTATAGATAAGTACCCCATAAGGGTTTTCTGTTCTGTTACTTACTACTGCTTTGGGTTACATGTCTGGTGTGGAAGGCAAATTCCACATAAGGATTCACATGAGCTCTGCCTAGGCCGAGAACATGACCATACCACCTGTAGTATTTGTAAAGCTTTTGTTCCCAAGACCCGTAGAAGCTGTCTAGCAGCCTTAAAAATATATCTTGAGAATCAGGGACTAAAATATTTAGCTTCTATGATGGACCCGATATCGGAACACTTGGACGAGACCCCAGTCAAGAAGGCCAAAAAGAGTAGGCTGGAACCGACTGCTGTGCTCTCCACTCCAGCCATACCTCTCGAGGCTAGTGAAGGCCTGGAGTCCGAGCCAGAGTCCTTGAAGCTTCCTTCGGCGGAAGGCCCAGAGGAAATCGGTTCTTTGCCTGAGGTCACGTCCCAGAAGGAGTCTCAGGCATCTGATTATGTTGCCAAGGGGAACCTAGGCTCGTTATATCTGAGGGTATGCATGGGATCTCTCAAATCATTGTACAAAGGGATATAGTCTCTAATGTTGTGAAGTGCCGGCTAGTGTCAGGCCCTCCTATCTCCATTTCGGAATCCTCTCCACCAGAGAACCATAAGAAGAGAAAATTGAAAACAAAACCTGTTTCTCAGCCTCCAGATTGGCAGGCCTTCACCCAAGGCTTTCTCAGTGCCTTCCTGGCCTTGCATCAGGGCGCGACGCCTACCCAGGCCCCTACGCCGTCTACCCCCAACGTCTCCTCAGGAGAAGGGATTCATCAGAAGAAGAATCCCTTACCTACTCTTAACAAATTGCTTCTCCTCTGGGCTATGCTTCCCCAGAGGAGGAGTCCAACAGCACTGACTCCCCAGGTGAGGATCTCACCTTTGGTGGGACCATCACAAAAATGCAAAACTTCTTCAAATGGGACAGCAGTCAAGTCACTGAGACCCAAAAGAGATACTATGAACTAGTACAGAGTCTCCTAACCTTTCTGGTGTGCCCTCTGTACACCCTGCTTTTCTGGATGCTTTCATGGCTGCATCTAAAAACCCTGACTGACAGGCCACAGCACCCAAACATCCAGATAAATTCTACAAGGTGCCCAAGGGAGCAACCTTCCTCTACAAAGCCCCATCTGCAGACCCTGCAGTTATTACTGTGACCACTGACAAAACCTCCAAGTTACTTTCCTCCGACTCTCTACTGCCCTCTGATAATGAGAACAGAATGATGAAATATCTGGGGAAGAAGGTTCATACCTCTGCCACCCTAGCAGTAAGAGCCATCAACTACCAGATGCACATGGCCAAGTATTCCTTGGATCTCATGGAAAATGTGGTCAAGCAAGTGGGAGAGCTCTCTGACTCCCCTACTAAGGCCAAGATTTCCTCTCTCCTGAACTCCTGCACTCAAGTGACCAAACACTCACGTCAAGTGCAGCTACGATGCTGTAGAAACATCAGCAGGTACTCTTGGTTAAGATTGCAACCCCTCCCTGATGACATCAAATCCAAGCTCCTGGATGCACCCCTAGACAACAAAGACCTGTTTGGTTCAGCAGCTGCTGAGCGGTTTAAGGCCCTCCAAACCAAAGGCAAGGAACTGCAAGAATTGAGACAGGTCTGTCTCCCCAGTTCCGTGTTTTCAAAGGAATTACCCAACAAAAACTTCCTTTGTGAGATTTCAGGTAAGAAAATGCAAGCTAAGCCTAGAAAGGATCACAGGAAACAGCCCTATCTAGATCTGTTTCCTCTACTCCATCCTCTAAATAGTCTTTTCAAGTGACTGTGATTACCAGGCCCTTCACCCAGACACCCCTCTTTCCATGCAGCTCTCCCTCTCCCTTCCTGCTTAGAAGCAGGTTACCCAGGACTCCTGAGTCCTGTATATTATAAAGCAGGGATACTTCATGACCTAGGAGGCTAGACCCACTCCCAAAGGCATCCCTCACACACCCCGAGACCAAATTCCACTTATTCCCCCCAGTCCTGCAAGAACTTCTTGCTCAAGGAACCATTTAGGAGGTCCCATCTACTGCAAGAAGAAGGGGATTTTATTCAAAAATCTTTCTGGTTCCCAGTAGGATAGGTCCCTGGAGGCCTATCCTGGACCTATCCCAACTCAATACCTTCCTCCAAGTTCCCTCCTTCAGGATACTCTCTCTTCCTACCCGTCATCCTTCCTTAGGCATTTCTAGTGTCTTTGGATATAAAGGACGCCTACTTACACATTCCATTCCATCCACATTTCAGAAAGTACCTCCGCTTCTCAGTGGATTCTGCACGCTATCAGTTCTGTGCTTTACACTTTGGTCTCTGTACAGCCCCAAGAGTATTTACAAAATGTCTAGCGCCAATCATGGCATTTGCCAGGACAAAGAGAGTACAACTTTTCCCCTACCTAGACGACATCCTTATCCAGGCTACATCAAGCTCCATGGCCTTGCAACACTTGCAGTTCGCCATCTCCCTCCTAACAGATCTGGGATTTACCATAAATCGCAAAAAATCCTCCCTGATACCCTCTCAAGAACAGGTGTTCCTAGGATATCTGATTCTGACAAGGGAAATGATGGCTTGCCTACTACCAGAAAATACTGTGATGCTCACATCTTTCTTCAAGGAAATCCTTCCTGTCAAAACTATGTCAGACAGAGAATTCCTCAGAATCCTAGGATTCATGGCCTCAACAAGCCCCATGGTCCCCATGGCAAGACTACACATGAGGAAGTTCCAGCGGAATCTGAGAACATTTTGGAAGCAATACCTATATCCTCTAGAGTTTATGATTTCCATGCCTGACCAGGGAACTGAAGTGGTGGATCTCCCAGATTCAGTCAAATCCTGGGCTGCCCCTACAGCCCACATCCCCCAACCAAGACCTCTTTACAAATGCTTCAGACACAGGCTGGGGTGCAACCTTAAGAAAATGGAGAGTGAGGAACGCCCCCACTCAACAAAAATATCAATATTAAGGAAATGAGAGCCTTAATATTGTCCTTGGAAATTTTCAAGGGTCAGCTTCTACCAGGCATCCTGTGGTGGTACACAGACAATACCACTGTGCTGTAGTACATCAACAAATGAGAGGGGGGGGCAGGGTACTACCTTCTGTGCAGAATAATACTGCAGGCTTGGGAAATCGCCCATTAGAAACATATCCTTTTTCAAGCAGTATACATCCCCTCTGCAGATAATGTGATGGCAGATTCATTAAGCAGGGCCATGACCCTGTCTCGCGTATGGATACTGAACAGCGAAGTGTTACTCGATCAGGTCCATCGATGGGGTATTCCGGATGTGTATCTCTTTGCTTCCCCCATGAAGAGACGGCTCCTGAAGTTGGATGCTCTCTTAATCTCCTGGAGGGGGATGTACGGATATGCATTCCCCCCTTCCCTCTTATTCAAAGAGTCCTGCTGAAAATTCAGAAGGAACAGCCTCAAATCTTGCTGGTGACTCCCTATTGGCCAAAGCAGCATTGATTCCCCCTCCTATTTCACCTAGCCAAGGGCAGTCACCACAAGTTACCCCAGCGAATAGACCTGCTCACACAAGATAAGATAACACTCTTACACCCCAGCTGTCCAAAGTGAATCTCGCATTGTGGGTGATAGGGCGTTGATTCTCTTCGGATACCTATGCATAGAGGATGTGTTCCAGGTTCTGCAGGAGGCCAGGAAACCAACTAGTAGAAAATCTTACCTTTCAAAGTGGAAGAGATTTTCCTTAGTGTCAGAAAAACAGCTTACAACCACTGACAGCAGAGCCACCAGTGGTCATGTCCTACCTGTGTGACCTTATGAAGACTGGATTGTCATATTCCTCCATTAGAATTCACCTATCTGCCAGCTCTGCATGCCTGCCCTTAGTACCACCTTTTGCATCTAGGTTAGAATTCAAAGTAAAGTCTTTCTGAGAGGGGCACCACATCTCAGGCCCCCTAGGAAGTCCATTCTGCCCCCTTGGGATCTGAACTATGTTCTAGAAAAATTGACACTACCACCCTCCAACACTGCACTTGGAACACTATACTGTTGGTGGCCATCACCAGACCCATAAAGGTCTCGGAACTCCAGACCCTCATGGCAAACCCTCCTTCACTGTCTTCCACAAGGACAGGGTATGTTTGCTTACTAACCCTCCATTCATGCCTAAAGTGGTCAACGAACTGACCTTAAATCAGACTATCAGTCTGCCAACCTTTTTCCCTGCTCCACGGAGCCAAGCAGAGAGGATACTTCATTCACTGGACATTCACAGACAGCTCAGGTATTACTTGGCCAAAAGTAAATCCTTCCACAAATCTGACAGGTTGTTCATCTCCTACCGCCCAAGGGCCCTGGCTCAGCCTGTTTCCAATCAAACCATATCATCTTGGATATCTAAAACCATTTCCTTTTGTTACAATAACTGTGGTAGGTCACTCCCAGCCCCAGTAAGGGCACACTCCACCAGGGCAGTGCCCTCCTCAGGGGCATTCCTTAAAGGTTTGGACACAGCTGCTATCCTTGAAACAGCTGCATAGTCCTCCATTCACACATTCACTAGACACTACAAACTGGACATGATCCTTAGAGCCAGGGCAGGATTTGCCAGAGCCATCCTTCATGGGTTTGTGGAAACTGTTTCTGGTCCGCCACCCCTTCCTTAGGCCCAGGAGCTTTTATATTCTCTCTGATGTCATGAATACAGCAGCATATGAATAGAAGGACTTAGTATTGTTGTGTAAGAACTTGCCATAACCTTAGATGTCCTTCTCTTCTATATGCTGCTGTATAGTTTCCCACCCAGCCTTCCCCCTCACACTTGCCTGACTCCTGGAGTACCCGCTCCATAGTCACTGATTCCAGCAGCATTCCATTCTGGAGAAGGCGTGTGCTGACGTATGCTTTATACCCGACGTCCGTTTACAACTGATGTACAAGATAGAGGTGCAGGATGTTGTGTGCACCCTAGTGGTAGCATTTAACTCTTGTATGATGGCTGGACATATGAGAGTTCACCAGACGCAAACTCCCGAATGTCGTGAATACGGCAGCATATAGAAGAGAAGGACATCTAATGTTATGGTAGGTTCTTACACAACAATACTTTCCACTGTACTCTGCTCTCATCTGACTTGTCATTGAGTAAGATCCCCCTTTAGTATGTACTTCACCAGGCACATGCAATAACTAGAATGTCCACGAAGGTTTCCCAGAAAAAGAACACAGGGTGTTGACAACATGTTCTATGTGGATGGATTGCCTCAAAGCCTTATTCGTATAATTTGTCTCCTGCAGACTGTTAAGGGGTGATCTATATCTGGCATACAAGGCATCCCAGGATCCCAGTTTTATGTAACTCTTGAATATCTACAAAACAGATTACTTCAGAACTACCCATTCCAGGGACTTGATCCTTGCATATGAGATAATCGGGGCATGTTAGAAGGACAGTTATGTATATCAGAGAATACCGCTTCTGTGGAACTGGCTTCTTGTACACGTGAAGCAGTTCTTTCCTGACCCTATTCAGACATAACTTGGATCAGTGGATGAGAAGTGAGAAATTCACCTCTTACCCCCATAGACCTCCTCAAGGCAAGAGAAGACAGAGTAAATCTATTTTTTTTATTTAACATTGGTAACTGTTTAACTGATCTGGTATGAGAACCCGTTTTCACTTACGACCCGGACCACATGGCACAGACAGTACAAAATGCACTTGAACACAGTTGTATGCTTATAGTGTAAATAGTTTATTGTAGTAAATGTTTGCAAAAGAAAAGTCGTACGTAAATGTAATGTGAAAGCTGATAGGTTACAACCACTGTGCAAAGGTATGTAGGAAATGTGTAACACTCAGTAGGCAAAGTAGTTTGTTTGTAAATTTCATTGTTTATTATGTATGGATTTTTAAGTCAGAGTCTCCAAGAAGACTACGAGTTAAATACATCTTTTCCAAACCAGTCATCTTCAATACCTTTAAATATTTCAGTACTTGTGATTTTGTAATATCTAGCTGCAGTCCATTCCAAAATTTCCCAAATCTTCCAGGAAATGACCCATTTCCCAAAGCAATATTAAAAACAGATTGTGCAAAAATTCACTTTTCTTGTTCCCAGAGAATGTTAGTCCCCAAAGTGGCTCACAAAATATTTGCGTTTATAGGTTAAACTTAAACCATCTCTAAGTAATCTATAAATGACTGACTATAAACAAATATTTCTAAATCCTTTCCAACATTTATAACTGTGAATGATCATCGAAGCATGCTGCAGTATAGTATTCCATTGTAGGTCTTACTGCTTTCCTATAAACAGAGGAGAATCCTTTTGTCTCTTCTAGTAGCATTATGCAAAATGACCTTTATGGCTGAATAGCACTTTAAATTTACCAGTGAAACATTATCATCATATTTAAGCGTGCTGTCAATTGTAATGCTTAAATCGTTTATCCTGTCTTCTCTCTCAAGAATTACATTGCTAATATGGATAGTAAGGGAGAGTTATTGCTTCTAAATTGTGATACATTTCTTATACTGGCATTGAATTTCATATGATTCCTTAACCACCACAAGTACAGAATTCACAATTTCTGCAATTTTGGTGTCATCACCAAATTTGCTGACCTATATATCATTATACAGTGGGAAATCGAAAACGAAGAAGGTGAACAAAAATTGGTCCCAAGACTGACTCTTGTGGCACCTCCACAGAACTAGGTATTTTTCTCAGAAATAACTTCCTTAATCTTAATGATAACATTCCTATTCAATGATCACTTTCCAGTCCACTTAATAATATACCAATTGATATTAATTTTATATGTAGTCTTAATTATCTGTCTGTGAGGAACAGAATCAAATGATTTGGTGAGATCCAAATACACTACATCCTCTGATAGTCTCATATCAACAACTTCCCAAATATTCTGATAAAAGATTTGTAGATTTGACAAACATGATCTTCCTTCACAAAAACATGCTGATAGATGTCTGTATCTGTTTTTAATTGCTTAGCCATTAGCACATAAAGTTCTTGTTCAAAACTTTTACAGATTATACGTGTTAGAGTTATTGGATGGTAATTGTCCATAGAATTTGTAATGCTTTCTTTAGGTATAGAGATAAAAAGAGATGACTTCCATATTTGTGGTACAAATCCTCTTTGCAAATTCCTTTGAAGAGCCACTGGACATGCTTAACAACACAGTGGATAATTTTAGACAAAAATAATCCATTTAAACCATCGGGTCCAGCTGCTGCCCCAGTTTATTTTATCTTTTAAGTGCATCATGCACTGTACTGAGTGATGTTACGACAAAGGTCTTTACATTCAAGAAAGTAAAGTATTCAGATGGGATGTAGTGAGTTATCTGTAAGTTTGTGTAATAAATTTGAAAAGAAGGCAAAAGCAAAGCAGTTCACTTTTATGCAGGTGAATTTGCAGACCATTTCATCGATGGTTATTCTTTATATGAGTAGACGTTTTATTTGTAGTGTACAAGTAATTAGCCATGGTTGAGACTAGTCACTTTAGTTCATCAGGCATCAGTAAAGCATGTACATATACCTTTGTTTTCTTATGAAAATGAGCAAATTGTTTTTCCTATTTTGTCATGAATAGTGTTCCATCATACTGGAGCTATTTTTGGGAAAGACTTTTCATGTATTATTGACGTGTAGGGGTATCTGAAAAGTAGGCTGCTTATTTGCTTATAGAATATTTTGCATTTCTTAATTGGAGTTTGTTGTTTAGAAGTCAGCAACTGTCATCGAGTAGTGTGAAAACCAGGGAGCTTAAATGGAAGGAGACTCTGGCAATTGCTGGCAGCTAGACTGGTTTGCCTATGGTTAAAGTATGGTGTTCTTTGTAGTTGTGTAAATCGAAGAATCTTATTTTTCATTTGTTTGCAAGGTGGCTTTACTTTGTGGGAAAATTAGTGCAGTAATAGGCAGTCTGTATTCTAGTGTGGGAAATTGCACATTGAGTACTGCACCTTGCCTTACCTCTACGATTAGAAAAGTATTTTTATGACACTAAGTTTATTTATACCTTTTTGCCTGGGTTTTACTATGTATTGGAAGTTAAAAGTTCTGATCCAATATCATTCCTAAATATTTTTTATTCAGTCATGATAGATGAGGCTGTATTGATGGGTTTAGATTGCTAGACTTTATGCCAAAGCAAGTGTCTGGGTTGTCCACAGAGTGTGATTCTTAGTTTATTGTAGGATAGCTCATTCTATAATACAGGGAAGTCTTGATGAAGGTTTTTAAACAGGAGGACGTTTTGGTGGTTATACTTATTACATACTTTGCATATAAGATTACTTTAATATGTGTTGGATCCTAGGTTAGATTGTTGATGAATAAGAATAAAGCTAATGATCCCAGAACTGATGACTGTGGGATACCTTTAAAGAAGGAAATTGTTCTTATAGTTCCCTTTCCTCCATATTGACTGGTTCTCCCAGCTTTTAAAGCTAAGCAAGGGGGAAATAGCTTCATCTTCCTTTTCCTGCACACTCCTTGTCCCACAGCAGGGATTCTGGTGCATCCAAACCTCAACAGCTTCACACTGGCAACATGGTGACTTGGAACTTGATCACATTTTGGGACGCATATCCCACTAAAATACTATATTTAATGCAAGAAACCAGGAAGCTTAACACCACTTCAT
The DNA here is from genome assembly GCF_019279795.1 of Protopterus annectens. Lineage (NCBI taxonomy): Eukaryota > Metazoa > Chordata > Ceratodontiformes > Protopteridae > Protopterus > Protopterus annectens. Next base: position 370,661,378 of record NC_056746.1, on the reverse strand, counting down.
TAACACATTACTCACAGCTGCACAAAGTATCCAGTGTCTGTAAGAATAAGACAAACTCAAAAGACAAGCCACTGTGGTAGAATCACAGTGTCAATCGGTTATACAACAAAATAAAATGTTGGCCAAGCTTAGGAGGAACAAAGCCATAAATACTAAAAGCTCCCTGACCAATCTAGACAGCAGCTAAAAGGGTTAATTAATACTTCAAAGGCTACATTTAAAGAAAAAATAGATTCTCAGGCAAAGGTAACCACAGAGCTTTCTACAGCACTGTCCATAAAATCAGAGGAAATGCACAGAACTTATTGTAGATGACATCACCCACACTGAATCAGAGGCCATTGTCAACGTTTTGACTAACAGGTTCAGCTCATATGTCTCCCCCCACTTCCCTTGATAGTCCAAAGAAAATACCATGTACCACAATCTCCCCAAACCATTACTAGGGAACAGGTCATAAGTGCACTTTCCAAGACCAAAAACATTGCATCGATGGGCCCGATCACATCCCAGGATTCTTAATAAATTGCATGAAACTTGACCTCTCTGGTTCTGTTGAATCACTTTTCAGCTGGAGCCTGCAGTCAAGTTTTCTTCCCAAGAAATTGAAGATGGCTACAGTCTTTCCCTTGCACAAAGGAGGTCCAACCACTGATCTTGGTAACTACAGGCCCATAAGTCTGACCATCCTCATGTAAGGCCATGGTAAGAATCATGATAAATGAGGACATGGGTAACCTGCAAACACTGGACCTATCATAGTTAGTTTGGCTTTGTTAAAGGAAGGTCATGCCTATTAAATTTAGTTGCCTTTTTTGAGAGGGTCCCCAAAGCAATGAATGAAGGCAAGACTGAACACAGCTTACCTCAACCTTGCCAAGGCTTTTGATAAAGCACACCACTCAGGCATTATTGACAAGCTCACTAAATTCGGTATAAATACATGTTTGTACAGTCACTGCTGCAGTATTCTTAACATTATGGGAATTCCCTGCTCTGGAAGCCTGACTTGCAGCCAGTCTACCAAAGACTCCTGTTGCTTTAAACATATGACGAACCTCACCCAAATGCTCCTTGCATAGCGTAGGGCATAAAGGTGTGATGTTCAGGCCTACCGTAGTCAGAACTTCTTTGCCGTCAGTCCAAACATAGCTTTTCACTGTCAGTCTGTTTACCTGCGTCTGTTTTCTGCCAGTTGAACGCATTTTTGTTCTCCATTGACTACATACGCATGTTTGCGGACTCTTTTTCAGTTGCATATAAGTGCCCCATTGTTTTTTTTTTTTGTTTGTTTTTTGTTTTTTCTTGTCTTGTTTTGTGCTCCTGGTTGTTAATGTCATCCAGGAAGGGGAAATGACAGTGTGGGAGACAGATTCCCCATAAAGACTGCCAAGATTAGTGTCTTTTTTTTGTCTAGGAGCTTCTCATGACCATACGTTTTGTTCAATTTGTCAAGCGTTCATACCGAAAACCATTCGCAGTAGACTTTCTTTCCTTTCCTTGTATCTTGAGAACCAGCATCTTAAGCTTCTCACTAAAGATACAGTGGATGGAATCTCCCACCCCGAGGGTCAGTTGTTAGGGAAGAAGAAGGTGAAAAAGGTACGACTGGAATCTTCTGCTGTCAGCCTTTGCCAGGTGTTTCTCCCAAGTTCGTTACAAACCCAGGAGCTTGCCTGGCCATGTTTCCAGGTTTCTCTGCCACGACCATGTTGGAGGCAAGTGAGGATCCGTCTGGCAGCACGTCCAAAGAGGCTTTGCAGGCATTCATCCCAGATGTTCAGGGGAACCACAGTTGATTTTTTTCCAAGTGACCTAGGGAAGTTCTTCTGTTTTTAGGTGGGGAAGAGATTCCTACTACAGCTCTCAAATGTTGTCCTGGGTCTGAGCCTTCTAAGTTTTTTGGGGGGACGTTCCTTTAAAAAAGAAACAAAAACTTAAAAACATGTTTCTTCTGCTCCTAGGGATCCATAAAGTGACAGGCAGGCCTTTACTCAGGTGCTGTTTACAGCTTTAACGTCCTTAAAGCCTCCTCAGGGAGTTTCAGTTCCTGCTCCTCCTTGGTCCTCTTCTCCCCTTAAAAGGCCTAGAGAACAGGATTCTTCTGAGGATGAGTTGGATTCCAATGACTAATCCCTCTACTCAGATCTCTTTTTCTTTGGACTATGGGTCAGAAGAGGAGGAGGAATCTATTAGTCCTGATGTTCCTTTTGAGGAAATTTCCTTTGGGGGCACACACTCCAGGATGATGGATTTTTTTTAGAGGGAGTTTGTGCGCAGATCCTCTGATCCCCATAAGAGGTACTGTGAGTTGTTGTAGTTGGAATCTAAGCCTGCACCTATTCCTCCTGTTTTGGCTGCTTTGCTGGATACTTTTTCCTATGCCTGTCATACACCTGATTCTCTGCCGCCTGCTCCCAGGAAACCTGACAGGTTTTATAAGGTGCCTGAGGATTTTTATTTTTTGTATAAATGTCTTGTTGCTGGTCCCTCTGTAGTGTCTGTAGCCTACGGTAAGCTGTCTCATTTGCTTCCTTCACCCAAGTTATTGCCTTCTGACAAGGACAGTAGGGCTATGGTAAGACTGGGTAAGAAGGTTTACACTTCTGCTATCCTAGCTTTTAAGGCTATTAATTATCAGACCGGTATGTCTAGGTATGTGCTGGCTTTTCTTTCTCAGGCCTGTCAACTTTTTCCTGACTGTGAAGGTAAAACGCCTGTTTTTTCCTTCCTAGGGACTTCCTCTCAAGTCGTTCATCAAGTTGTTCATCATTCTGTTAAAGGTAGTTATGATGCAGCAGATGCCTCTTCTAGAACTGATGCTTTTGGTTCAGTGATGAGGAGGTATTCTTGGCTTAGGCTTTAACCTTTACCTAGTGATATTAAGGCTAAGTTGATGGATGCTCCTCCAGATTCTAAGCTTTTGTTTGGGGAAGCTACTGCTGGTGTGTTTGATAAGGGTAAGGCCTTACAGGAGCATAAGCATGTGTTTTTTTCTCTTATGCCGAAATTTCAGGAAACTACCCTGCTGAACCTGCGTTTGTTTGTATGCAGTCCCGCCCTTCTACCAAAGGTAAGAAGAGTGGAAAACGGGCTCCTCCTGGTAATTTTTAGGGACCCTGAACCCTTCTTTTCCAGACAAACCAGGTGTTGTATAACTACCCATCCCTTCCCAGCCACATTCCTCTTTATCTTCGATTTCTCTTTCTGTTTGGCTTCAGATCACTCAAGATTCTTGGGATGTTCTTCCTGTTTCACTGTTGCAGTCATCATATTTGGGTTGTCTGCCTGCAAGTAGCCCTCAGCCATCTGAATACCAGAGTCTTCGGATTTCTGCGTAGGATGCTGTCACTTCTTCCATGATGTCAGGTCGTCAGGGGTATAAAACATGCAGCCAACGCCATTGCACCAGTCTTTCTTGCCGTGTGGTGCCCGAAGCAGAAGCAGTTCACAAGTGCCAGTCGGCTGACTCCTGAAATTTTCATTTTCGAGTTTCAGACCTGAAGTCTTCAAAAAGATAAGTACCCCATAGGAATATTTTTTCTTGCTCTAACCTATGTCAGACAAAAGTTAACAATTGTCTTGCCTGTGGAAAGCAAATACCTCATAGAGATTTTCATTCTTACTGTGTCACTTGTTTAGGCCCAGACCATGACGTCCCTCGCTGTCTGTTTTGTGCCTTGTTCAACACCCAAACTATTCATTGTCGGGCTATTTTTGTGGCTAAATACTTTCGTTCTCGATCTCCATACTCCAAAATGTCTTCCTTAAGCCACCCGACTACTGATCTTCCGAAAAAATGCAAGGATAAAGCAAAGACAGACCACTTGTGTCCAAAATTGCCGACAAAGCTACTGTTAAGCTAGGCGCCAGTCCGCCGGTACTCAGTGGGGCTCTTTCGCAGCCTCTGATACCCACTACTACTGATTCGCAAGCCTCTACTGAGATACATTCAGAGTCCGGTATGCCACGAGATGCTTCTTCGTCTATGGAACCTGCAGATGCCTCTACCTTGGATGGGTCCAGAGCCGCTGTCCAGGCACCGACTTCTGAGGGTGTATTCAGGCCTACCGATTTTCATATTAAACCGACGACTTCATTTCAAGCTAAGAATTCCTAATTCCTCAGGCCTAAAGCTCGCACTAAGCCTAGAAAACCGATGACCAAAGTGCATTCTCAGGCCCATATGCCTCAAAAACAAATGATTAGAATGGCTGAAGACCTTATTACCTTAATTAGGGGAAGCCAGTCTTCCCCCTCTAAGAGACCTAGAACTGAATTTCTTTTTGATTTTTCTAAGGAGGAATTTGATATCTCTACTCCTTCTGACTAATAGGATTTACCCTTATCTACTTATGAGGATTCTTGCAGAGGATTCCATTCCCTCTACTTTCCCTCCAGAAGATTTTTCTTTTGGTGAAACCTTGCCTACCCTTAGGGAGCATTTCCACTGGGAAAGCCAGGACTTTTCACAGTCCAAAAAGGGACTTAGGAAATTTTTAAACCTGCCTCAATACAGGCCTCTAGCTATCCATCCTGTTCTGGAGATTGTAGATGACGTTTTCTTGGCATCCAGCCTTATCCCAGACACTTTTCCTCCTGCTCCCAGGAAACCTGACAGGTACTACAGAGTACCTAACTCTCTCAAATTCCTGTTCAAGAATCCTACTGCTGATCCAGAGATCATTTCCCAAGGACCAAAAGGCATTAAGGCTACAACTGCCAAAAATCCTACCTCTTCTGATAAGGATTCTAGAGCTTTAGACAGATGGAGTAAGAAGGTATATACTTCTGCTACTTTGGCCATTAGGGCTTTAAATTGCCAGTTTCATATGTTGACATATCAGCCTCATATTATGTGATTAATTAAACAGAAAGTGATTTTGATTCCTGACTGTGCTGAACACAAAGATTTACAAGAGTTAATGCATTCTGCTGACCAAGTAGGTGTAAACATACTTTGCAATGTGGTTTTGATGCTTTAGAAGCATCTTGCAGGGCTACTGTTACTGGGTCTGTACTTAGAAGGCATGCTTGGCTTAAGGAACAAAACTTGCCTGATCATGTTAAAGCTAAATTACTGGATGAACCCTTAAACCAAGAGCGCCTTTTTGGCAACAAAGCAGAAGTAGTCCTCAAAAGGATGGAGGAAAATGCTAAATTTATGCAAACTGTTAAAGATTTCTTACAAGTACAGCCACCTAGATTCAGTAGACATTGACCTTCAAAGAACTGGTCCTTTCCAGTCCCTTCCAGGCCTTCTCAGTCCAAACCCAGGAGCATCAGACCACCAAGACTTCAAGCTCAGGCTATGCACAGATCTAAGCAGTAGGGGGCCCCCACTTCAAAGCAGGGAGTTGTAAGCCACCCCCCTATGGAAAAATGGCACAATGACTTATCTTTAACTCTTCCAAGCCTTGCTCAACTATTTGCTCCCTTAGGAGGAAAGCTCGCCCTGCATGCAAAAAACTGGGAACTCATTACCCAGGACAAATGGGTTTTAAACAGTTTCCCTAGGGTACAGATTCCACTTCCACTCACTCCCAACCCCAAGTGGATGGCCAGACCTACCCCCAAACCAGTGGGCGGAGGCCCACAAACAAGTACTCTCTGTCCTCAGTATCAGGGCTATTCAACCTGTCCCAGCAGAACAAAGGGGACAAAGTTTTTATTCAGGACTGTTCCTGGTTCCCCGAAAAGAGAACTCCTGGCATCTTATCCTGGACCTTTCTATTCTCAACACCTTTCTGGTGGTTCCAAAATTCAAAATGCTAACTGTTCAACAGCTTCTTCCTATGCTAGCCAAGGATGCCTGGTTGGCAACTCTAGACTTAAAAGAAGCTTACCTGCACATCCCAATAAGGGAATCCTGCAGAAAATACCTACACTTCAGGGCAGGCTCCATGCACTATCAGTTCTCTGCACTTCCCTTTGGCTTATTTACTGTGCCCAGGGTATTCACAAAGTGCCTAGCTCCAGCCATTGCATTTTGCAGGCAGAGAAATATTCAGATTTACCCATACTTGGATGATTGCCTGATTCAGGCAGAGTCAGGACTTGCTATTACAGCACCTGGCATTTATAAAGAGACTTCTAACTTCTCCGGGGTACACCATCAATGAGAAGAAATCACACCTATTACCCTGCCAACAGATTGTATTCCTGAGAGCAAGCTTGAACACAACTTCCCAGATGGCATTCCTCACTCCAGAGAAACAAGTTCATTTGACAACCTACTTCAAACTACTGACTACAAAACCCCAGCTATCTGCAAGGAAAGTACTGCAAGGCCCGGGATTCATGGCCACTTGGCAGGGCAGTGCATTCAGGGCAAAAGGAACCCAAAACAGATGCACCTGCATATCAATCAAAAATAAATGTTAGCTGTACAGAATGCTCTGACAGCCTTCAAAGACCTTATTCTTCCAGGACAACTATTGGTAAAGACAGACAACACCACAGTTATGTGGTACATAAACAACCATGGGGGGACCCATTCCTACCCACTCTGCAGACTAGCCATGGCTGTGTGGAACACACCCTTGAGATACCAAGTGAACCTACAAGCTCAATTCTTGCCAGGCAAACTAAATTCACTGGCAGATGACTTAAGGAGAAATCTCATGAACCCACACGAATGGAAACTGGAACCCAAAATATTCAAGCTCTTGAGGAGCAAATGGGGGACACCAGAGGTAAACCTGTTTACTTCCCCTCAGAACTACCAGTTGAACAAATTCTGCACCAGAACTCCCCACGATCATGCTTGGAAAGTGGATGCTCTGTCCTTGTCCTGGGAAAGCCTCTCAGTTTATGCCTTTCCCCCCTCTGCCTCTCCTCTCGAAGGTTCTACTAAAGATCAAACAGGATAAGCCAAGGACAGTACTGATTGCACCAGACTGGCCACGCCAGCACTGGTACCCCCTTTTGCGCAGTCTGATAGTACTACAACCTTGGAATTTGCCTCGGACTCCTTCCCTGTTGTTCCAGCAGGCGGGCCAGATTCTGCATCCTCGGCTTCAAACCCTCAACCTTGCACCCTGGCTAATTCCCTGAGCTCACCTCCAGCAACCCTCAGTAAACAGGTGCTGGGTGTCATTCTTGAGGCAAGGAGGCCTAGTACTAGAAAATCCTATTCAGAAAAGTGGAAAAGATAGTATTCCTGGAGCCAGGCTCAGGGAATGGGCACAACGGTGCCCAGCTTACCTCATATTCTAGATTATTTAACAGAAATGCTCCACAAGGGCCTATCCTTCTCTTCAATTAAGATTCATGCCTCTGCCATATCAGCACATTATAATACTGAGCCACCCTACTTCTCTAATCCTCTGCTAAAACAATTCCTTAGAGGGGCCAAAAATTTAAGACCCCCCCAGGAGAGCTCCTACTCCAGCCTGGGACGTTAACTTTGTATTGGAAAAACTCACTCTTCCCGCCTTTGAACCAGCTGCTACAGCAGAGTTGAAATTCCTTTCTTGGAAAATAGCTTTACTTCTAGCCATCACTTCAGCAAGAAGAGTGTCTGAACTGCAGGCCCTCACGGCAGTGGAACCCTTCATTATCTTCCATGTGGACAGGGTTTCCCTCCGGACTAATCCATCCTTTATGCCCAAGGTGGTGTCTAGTGTGGCTCTAAACCAGTCCATTCATTTGCCTACTTTTTTTCCCTAATCCTCAGAATAAAGGAGAAAGGATACTGTTCTCTGGATGTACACAGACAGCTTAGATTCTGTTTGGACAGGACTAAGCCTCTCAGAAAGTATGACCAGCTGCTAGTTAGCTTTGCTGCAGGGGCAGAGGAGAAGGCCATTTCAAAGCAAACCATTTCCAAATGGATAGCACATTGCATCCATTTCTGCTACAAGCACCATGGAAAACCTGCCCCACAGAGGATAAGAACACATTCCACCAGGGCTGCATCTGTCTCTACTGCATTTCTCAGAGGAGTCCCTACCAGGAACATCCTGGAAGCGGCAACCTGGAGCTCGGTACATACTTTCACCAAGCATTACCACCTGCCTATCTTTTCTAAATCCAGAGCTGGATTTGCCACAGCAGTCTTACAGGACCTTATTGCTAGCCCTAATGCTCTAACTACCGCCACCTTCCTTAGCTTTGGGAATCAACCCAAATGTGATGACTGCAACAGTGAAACAGGAAGGACATAGTACAGTTGTGTACACTTACCATAAATGTAGATGTTGGAGTATATTCACTGTTGCAGTCCTGGTTACCCTCCGTCCAGCCTCCTGACTTCTCTTGTCTTTACCTTTCCTCTTTTTTTGGCATATACTATATCATGTGTATTTGCTTTTTGCAGGGGGTGTTCCATACCATATAATTGCTTCCTATTGGGGGGGCACCTGACATCTGGGGCAAGAGCAACTGATGTAATGGCGTCGGCTGCATGTTTTATACCCCTGACGACCTGACATCATGGAAGAAGCGACAGCATCCGACGCAGAAATCCGAAGACTCTGGTATTCAGGCCAGCTGAGGGCTACCTTCAGGCAGATAACCCACATGTGATGACTGCAACAGTGAATACACTCGAACATCTAAATTTATGGTAAGTGTACACAACTGTACTTTCTGTCAGTCATTTGTCAGGGGTACTTCATGGTGTGGAAATCCCGTCCTTTTATGGGCATTCCTCAGCCTCCTTAGGAACAACTTCCATTTTTCCCAAAGGTTCTTCAAAATCTATTGAATCAGGATACTATCAGGAGTTGCCTGTGTCCCAAAGGGGGAGTGGGTCCTACTCTAGACTGCTTTTCATGCCCAGGAAAGGGGGCACTTGGAAACCTATTCTAGACCTCTTTAATTTAAACACTTTTCTACAAGTGCCTTCCTTTCAGATGTTGTCCCTTCAGATTCCATTTCCTCTCTTGCTCTCTCAGGCCTATAAGGTGCCTTTGGATCTCAAGGGTGCTTATTTCCGTATTCTGATCTATCCTCTTTTCAGGAAGTTTTTGCATTTGTAGAGAAACAAGCAAAGTATCTGGATAAATTTGGTGTAGAGCACAACAGTAATTGATAAATTCCAGAAATCACAGCAAAACACCAGAACACACAGCCATGGACTAAAAATATTTAATTGGAACTAGTAAAACAGTAGTAAGCGCTTTCACAATGAAATTTCTTCAGACTGGCGTTAACAAAACACACCAAATAGATATAGTACTGAACAGCCTATCAGCCCTATCCAATTAATAACAGCCAATGAAATCTTGCAGTCAGTCAAGCCATGTAAAAGCAACATCACTCATTTAAAAAAATGCATATAATAACAAGAAAGAAAAAATAAAATAAAATGGGGGGGTGCATTTATAAATCAATGCTTCAGCCTACGTGCCCGTAGGAAAGGTTTCAGTGTAACTCCATTTATTCCTGGTATTTTATCAGCCCCAAACTGAAGAATCCACTTTCTGTCCTATTCTTTGTCACCCCCTTTGATATTGTCCACTTCTAACACAAAAAATCCAAACTTATGTTGTGGACCAAACTCTGTAACGTGTTTTACTAGGACACTACTTTCTTTCCCATTCCTAATATGTCCTAAAATATTCTCTTTAAAGAGCGATTAGTCTTTCCAATATAATACATAAGGCAGAACACTCAGTAGCTAAAATAGACTACATTGTGGGTCCTGCACCCTGCATAAAACCTCACTAGGGTGCCTATAGCTGGGTCGCACATGTATATGACTATATGCAGAGCATCCACTTCAGGATAAGTCCCAAGCCTCTGTGAATCAACAGAAGTGCCATATTTGTAAGGTCTGTAGCAAAGTTGTCTCTTTAATGATAAATTATTCCTAAAGGTAAAGAGGGGCTTCTCTCCAACTATTTCTCTGAGCTGATCTGATGCTTGTAATATATTCCAATTTTTCTTAAGTATATCACAGAAAACACTGACATCCCTAGAGTATATCGGTGGAATTCTGATATTATTGTTGTCAGTACTCTGATTCTTATTCTGAGTATTCACTACATCAGAAAAATAGGGTCTAACCTTGGATTATTGCTCTTTAAGACACTGATCAATACAGTGGTCCAATTCTCTCGCTGTATAACCCCTGGATAGAAACTCGCTTTTAAGTTGCTTTAGGGCTACCCTCATCTGGGTATCTTCACTATGCAGACTCATTATTCTCAAAACCTGCCCTCTTACCACATTCCTAGCAATGTATCTAGGATGCATACTATGTTTGTGTAAGAGGACATTCTTATGTGTAGGTTTCCTATATAAACTGGTACTCACAGATCCAAGGTCTGTCTTCCTAACAGTCGCATCAAGAAAATGTGTTTCTTCTTTTGAGTGCTGACAAGTGAATCTCAAAGAAGACGTCTTATTCTGCAGATATTCCACAAAAACATGCAGTAATTGGAGTGACCCTCCCCATAGAAAAAATATATCATCCACAAACCTGGTATAACAGATGATATAACTAGAAAAAGCATTATTACACAGCACTTGCGTTTCTTCCCATTGAGCAAGAGCTGAGTTGGCATAGCTATTGCCACAAGCTGTGCCCATAGCTATGCCAACCCTCTGAAGATAGAACTCATCTTTGAACAAAAATATATTATTCTCTAAAATGATGTTACAAAAGCATACAAATTAGGATCACTTTGTCATTAGTAAAAACATTTCTACCAGTTAAGAATTCTCTGATATTATCTACACCCCAGGTATTGGGGATGAATGTAAAAAGAGACACTATATCAATGGTCACAAAAATGTATTCACTTTTGATACCAGTAACCTTACCGTATAACTCTTTCAAAAAACACTTAATGCAAGTAATATACTTAGAGACACTATCTAAAACAGGGCAGAGGGTCTTCTCTATGTATATTGATAGTGGTTCAGTTGCCCACCCTACAGTAGACACTGTAGGTCTCATGGGTGGGTTGACCGTATCCTTATGTATTTTGGGTAAGCCATATAGTGTAGGAACTGTGGAATGCACAACATTAAAGTATTTGAACAAGTCTTCAGAAATAGAGCCACATATTAACAAGTCAAATGCTAAGAATGACACTTTCTCCATAATTCCATTAACAAATCTCTTTGAGACCATGCTGTATCCAAATAAATTATTGGCGTTTTGACATTCTGTTAGCTTTCCCCTCTGTAGTTATTTCCTCCCAGTACCTTGGTTCCTTTGCCAGTTTTCTCCAATAAATTCCAGCCCCCTCCTGCCTATTGTCTGTATCCCTAATTGCAGTCATCCCATCGGTAGAATCTCCTTTCTCCATTCCCGTGTTGGCTTAGTTCTTAGAGCACTTTCTGTTAATTTATGGATATAATATTTTGTATGATTATTGTTATTCTTCTTACAGACCTGCATCCAGAATCCCGCTCTCTTCTTGAGCTTCCCCCTGTTTCAACATCATCCCTTTCAAGTTTGAATTATAGTTTTCTGCTTGTGCTATGAATAGGAGCCTTAACTATGTAGCTGGAAATACCCCTTCAGATTGGGTAATCCCAAACCGTCCTGCTCTACTAGAAGAATTAGCTTATCCCACTGAACTCTTGCAGTCTTCCCCTCTCAGATAAAGTCCTTCAGCTCTTTGTTAATAAAATATGCCTGACCTGTGTATAAGACTAAAGGGACTAAAAACATTTTGACTGTATCTTACTATCCATGTCCACATAACAAAGCTTCAATTTTCGAAAAAAGCAGGGTGAAAAAAACCAATAATCCAAATGTAATGGAATGGATGAAAACCAAGATGCTTGAATATTCAATGTTTTATTCCACAAACAGTCCCAATCAAGAGTTAAACCACATACAGCAAAGGGAAAGCTACGGCATAAACGCTATTCTTCCAACTGCGTTTTCGTTTATATCACAACACTTCATCAGATGTACTTTGTTAGACTAATTCATCTACTATTTATACCCCATTTAATCAATCAATTAAAAAAATTCCCTCCAAATTCCTAACAGATTAAAATTTTTAAAAAATCTTCCAAATTAACTGACTGTCTTTATTATTATTAAAAACCATTTTAATATATGTAAAAAAATTCCTAAAACTTCAAGACTTAAATAAATTCAACGATATTATGAAACAACATTTAAATAAAATACATGTATAATTATATATTAGAAATTAAAAACAGTATTGAATTTCTGTTATTTAAAGCGTGAACAGATGAAAGCAGCCTGTACTTGTGTGCCATCTAGTGGCTGTTTGTCAATATTACTACTGAGTATAAGTTATACTAAAAAATGTAAACATAGTAATACAAAACAGAAGTTAATAACCTCTTAAAATCCCCACCCCCACCCTGTTCAGAAATCATAGTACATGAACATAACAAATGGACATACAATAATTTCAATATTTATAACTATAGCTCATTAACACTAGAAAAAGACCATTTTAACTTATTTTCCAAAGGTTTAAAATTTATACCATATATTAGAGGGAATATTACTAAGTCCTTAATGGACATTAAGGTGTTTTTAAGAAAAATAAATTTACACTTTATGTTTTCTAACCCTATAAATAGGGCTGATACTGTGTTAAGAAGGAAATCCATTTATAACCCCCTGATGCACCCCCAGTTAAAATGTTTTGAAAAACTGATAGAGAAAGAAATCAGAAAGGAAGAATTAAACACCATAAAATACCCAAATAATATGGGGAAAAATGAGAAGAGATTGTTGTATGAAATGAAAAATGACTCTAATTTAAGAATCATGAAGCCTGACAAAGGGGGAGGAGTGGTTATAATGGATAAAGTAGAATATGACAGTAGAATGTATAAGATCCTATGGGATGATACCAAATATGAAATAGTATCTAAAAATGAAATAAATATTGCATATAATAGAATAGACATTAATTTAAAAGACATGCTGTATGAAGGGTGTATTGATCAAGATACGTATAATTTTTTAAAGGTAGAAAAACCAAAAATCCCTCTAATATTTGGTATACCTAAAACCCACAAAAACGAAATAGACCCACCCTTAAGACCCATTGTTTCGGCAGATGGCTCTAAAACACATACTTTAGCCAAGTTTGTCGACAAGACCAAAAAATTATGGGTAGAAAGGCAACAAATTTTGAAAGATTCATGGGATTTATTGAAAGTCATTTCTGATATAGCTGATATTAATAATATTATTTTTGTTACTATAGATGTAATGGATCTATTTTCTTCTATTCCCTATAAGGAGGGTATTGAGTTCTATGAGGAAATTATATACGAAGACAATAGTTTGACAAATAATGATAAGCAGGCATCTGTCTGGTTAATGGATATGGTGCTGCAAAACAATTTTTTGTTCTTTAATGGCGAATTTTACAAACAAACACAAGGTGTGGCTATGGGTGCAGCGTGTGCCCCCACTTTTGCTAATTTGGTAATGGCAAAGTGGGAGGAAAAATATGTGTTGGAATGTGCATTTAGTAAATGGTGGGTGCTATACCGCAGATTTCTTGATGACATAGTCCTTTTCTGGACAGGAAGTGGAGAGAAATTAAATGAATTTTTAGAATATTTGAATCATACTACAAACTTCCTGAAATTCACTTGGACAATTTCTAATACCTCCTTAAACTACTTGGATGTGGAAATTTAAAAGAAAGGTAGTACTTTAGAAACCAAAGTGTATAGGAAACCCACTTATTGTAATACTTATTTGCACTATAACAGTGCACACCCTACGCATTGTAAAAGGAACATTATCAAAGGCCAGTTTGTGAGGGGTAGCAGGATGACCAGCAACGAAGAAGATTTTATGAGAGAATGTGATACACTAGGGAATATGTTTAGAGACCAAGGCTACCCAGAAAAACTTATTAAAGAAATCAGACAAGAAGTTGAAAAAGGTAGAGGAACTAGATTCGCACCTATAGTGAGAGGAGTGGAATTAGGTAGCACTTCTAACACAAGCAAGACTATAGATAAAGAACAAGAAAATTATAATCTAGCTCTTACCTTAGAATATAATGGTGTTAATAATAATATAAAACAAATTTTTCATAGAGAATGGAATAGGTTCATTAATTTAACTGACATAGAGAAAGCAGAAAACATTCCAGCTAAAGTAGTATACAAAAATGCACATAGCCTAAGAAATATCTTGGAAAACAAAAAATCTAATAATTTGAATGACAAAAAGAAAAAAGGTACATAAAGTGTGGCAGATGTGCACAATGCCCATATATATTAAATGGGAATAGTATAAATATAATGAGCAGGAATAGAACCATAACAAATGAAGAGTATTACTATAATTGTGATTCTATGGGCTTAATATACTTAGCTGTTTGTAAAATTTGTTATTCATTCTATATAGGGAGAATGGAAAGGAAACTTAAAAGGAGAATTTATGAACATCTCAATGATATTAAAAATTGTAAGGAGACTAATGCCCTTTATAGACATACTAAGGAATGCCCGGAAGCCAGTTTCGTATTCACAGTTATTGAACATACTGAAAAAGATATAAGAGGTGGGCTTTGGGAGGAGAAGATAGAATATAGGGAGCTCTGGTGGCAAATCACGCTAGAGTCCTATAACCCACCGGGTTTGAATGAATATACAAGTATATTACCCATTTTAAAGTTAAGGGCAGCTAAATTGTAACACATACCTGAATGTATATAATAACTTGTGTCTAGTGTAATATATTATTTTTATTCTTTTTAAGATTTTAAATAATGTTTATTTATAAATAAATTTTAACTCCTAGGTGGTTTTTAGCTATATAATAATTATGAAATAGTAGAAATTAATTTATTAAAGTTTTGTATTACTATGTTTACATTTTTTAGTATAACTTATACTCAGTAGTAATATTGACAAACAGCCACTAGATGGCACACAAGTACAGGCTGCTTTCATCTGTTCACGCTTTAAATAACAGAAATTCAATACTGTTTTTAATTTCTAATATATAATTATACATGTATTTTATTTAAATGTTGTTTCATAATATCGTTGAATTTATTTAAGTCTTGAAGTTTTAGGAATTTTTTTACATATATTAAAATGGTTTTTAATAATAATAAAGACAGTCAGTTAATTTGGAAGATTTTTTAAAAATTTTAATCTGTTAGGAATTTGGAGGGAATTTTTTTAATTGATTGATTAAATGGGGTATAAATAGTAGATGAATTAGTCTAACAAAGTACATCTGATGAAGTGTTGTGATATAAACGAAAACGCAGTTGGAAGAATAGCGTTTATGCCGTGGCTTTCCCTTTGCTGTATGTGGTTTAACTCTTGATTGGGACTGTTTGTGGAATAAAACATTGAATATTCAAGCATCTTGGTTTTCATCCATTCCATTACATTTGGATTAAAAGCTTCAATTTTCTCAGTGTGTGTATTATCTTTTGTTTAGCTTATTCCCACATATCCTTAGCTGCCACACCAGAATAATTTTTAATCCATACTCTTAAATAAGTCATTGTGTCATGTCTCCATAAATACGGATATTACTGAACCAGTTTGTGTTTGGGTATGTAATTTACCACTATTGCCTTTGTTTTAGCTTCATTAATTCTGTATCTTGAAAAGATTTAACTGTCTCAAAATATTCCACAGCACTGTAATGATTTGTCTTGGTGCAGAAAAAGCATTTGACAGAGTAAGTTGGGGGGTTATGAGCAGGGAATAGAAGCATTTGCATTTTCTGAAAAAAAATATAAGCTTGATTAGGAGGCTATATAAGGGATAAGAGGTGAAAATTAAAAGTGGGTGGGGTCATCTCATTTCTGCTTAAGCAGAGGAAACAGGCAGGGGGTGCCCTCTTTCCCCTTTTTTCTTTGCATTATATTCAGAACCACTGGCAAAGAAAATAAGGGACTCAATTATATTCAAGGATATGATTGGTATGGTAGTCAAGGAAATCTGGCTCTATTTGCAGATGTTGTTTTATAAACTGTTTTCTGTAAACATTTTGGGGGAAATTTTGAGACTGAGTGCTGGAAATCGAGGAGAGTATTATGTTATATGTTAAAACAAAGAGCACAGTGGCTGAATGTTGCGAAAAAGCTCAGGTGTAGAAAGGTTAATGCAACTGCCATTAAATGATAAGAAATCTGGCAAGACTAATTCATCTTGATTCAATATGTATAGCGTTATGAAAAAGGGTTAGTTTTGTGACAACTGAGAAGGCAGTTTTTAGTGGCAGGTTTAACAATTAGGTCAACCACAATACTCAATGGCTATGCTTAAGTAATGGTTGCAGTTTGTAGAGGTCATTAGGAAGATAAAAGGCAAAGACTGAAATACAGAAGGTCTCTTCTGCTGTATCAAAGTTGTTTGGAGTGGTAGAACGCTAAAGATGCACAAATGCTGGGGAGGCATTGATAAAGTTAAATTATACAATTCCTCCTCTAAAACGTGCACGCTGATTGGCCAGCCCAACCAGCGTGCCCGTTGTAAATCCCTCAATATACTAATGGAAAAAGGTCCGGTCGCCCGGACTTTTTCCGTTAGTATAAAACACTGTCTCGCTATGTTAAAAGAGTTTAACATAGCGATACAGGTTTAAAAAAAGCAACGCAGATCTCCGTTGCTTTTTTTAAACCTGTCTCGCTATGTTAACCTCCTGTCACATAGCGACACAATGTTAAAAAGCAACAGAGATCTTGCGATCTCCGTTGCTTTTTTTTTTAAACCTGTCTCGCTATATTAAATGGGTTTAACATAGCGAGACAGCTTTAAAATAAGTAACGGAGATCTCCGTTGCTTATTTTAAAGCTGTCTCGCTATGTTAAACCCATTTAACATAGCGAACAGTAAAAGCAATGGAGATCTTGCGTTCTCCGTTGCTTTTGCCCACAGCTCTGATGTACTGCGAGGCATGCGCAGTACATCAGAACTGCTGAATACCAGACAGCTGCGGAAGGGCAGCAAAGAGGCATTATACAATGCCATTATTTAAGAAAAGTAATTATTTCTTTTCTTAAATAATGTCATTAATAATAATAACCACTTCTGGGTGTGGGTAATGCGATTTAACCACGGTTGTCTTTGTTTGGTCCCTCGGGCTTCGCCCTCGGGACCAAACCACGCCAACCGTGGTTAAATCCCGCATTACCCACACCCAGGCATGGGTTATTGCTATAATAACTACCTATGCAGAGTATTTGAAATGAACTGCAGATCTATTTTAATTCAGGAGTTCTTTGTGACTTAGAGATGAAAGGTGACTGGGAGGAACAAATAAAGCTAGAAAAAGGAAACTGTTTTTGTGAACTAGCAGTGAAACAGTGATTCAGCAGATCTGTAAATCCCATTTCGGTTTTAGTTCAAGGTTACTGCAAGCAGTCACAGGTATATTGAGGGAAAAAGTTATCTGTTTAAGGGGAAGATTTTGATTTATAGTCTTTTATAGAGTACTGTATTTTTTGGGGTTTATAAAAGTAGATGATAACCTAGTTAGAAATTGAATTATATATATATATATATATATATATTTTTTTTTTTTTTTGAGTTCAAGGTAACAGCAGTTATGAATATATTGAGGCCAGACTTTGTCTATTTAAGGGGAGAGGTTTGTCTATGGAAATGGAGCACTATATTTTCCTGGCTATGTAATTGTAGGTGTGGCTAACTTGGTTAGAAAGTGGGTTATTGTGTATTAGTTCAAGGTTGCTGTAAGCAGTTTTGAATGGATTGCAAAGCCATTTTTGATATCTATTAAAGGGGAAGTTTTACAATAGTGGTACTTGCGAATGCAGTAGTATAATTTTGTATTACATATAAAATAGTAGCTATGACTAGCTAAGCAGATAGCTATGTAATAGTTTACACGTTTGGTAAACCCTTTGATCTTATTGTTTATTACTTTTCACCTTGCAACACTGCCAGAAAGAGAGGCGATATTGAGAATGCCATTGTGAATGATGGTATTTGCTAGGTTGGATGTTTGATTACTTCAGGGTGCTAGTGACCATGTTAGTTTGTTGAGATGTTGGACTACAGTGCTGAGCTACATTGAATTAGTTTGTTTTTGGGCTGGTCACTTCAGTATTATTTTGGACGTCAGTGGAAGGTCTTAAGGGGAAAGCATGACTATTTTGATTATATTATGGTTCATACATACATGGTATTTTTGAGGATTTAAATGCCATGTGCATACTATTTATTTTTCAAAAAAAAAAAAAAAAAAAACGTTATTGAATTATCACTTGCGACATAGATAAATTTATATAAAAGCAATCAAACCGTATTAACATAACAAACATTATACTTCACATATATTGCTACATATATAATCTAAGCAGTAATACATAAATTATTCAATTCCTGCCTTTTTTAAACAGTTAAACCATCACTTACTACATAGGCAATTGTTCATTTATATAAATGAAAACAAACCACATTGACACATCCCTAGTTGCAAGTATTTTACATCACAAACCATACTGACACACTCCCAGTTGCAAACATTGTACATCATTTATAATCTACCCAATATTTCTCACTCAAACATTACATACAGTGGCTATAAAAAGTGTACACACCCCTGTTAAAATGCCAGGTTTTTGTAATATAAAAAAATAAGACCACAATAAATCATTTAAAAACTTTTCCCACCTTTAATGTGACCTATAACCTGTGCAGTTCAATTGGAAAAACAAATCTGTTAGGGGAAAAACATAAAAATAAAAAACGTATAATAAGCGGGTTGCATAAGTGTGCACAGCCTTAAACTAATTCTTTGTTGAAGAACATTTTGATTAAATTACAACATTCAGTCTTATTGGGTACACACCTGCCATCAATTAAAGAGACTCTGATTAACCCCAAATAAAGTTCAGCTGTTCTAGTAGGATTTTCCTGACATTTACTCAATTGCCTGCTACAGCAAAAGCCATGGTTCACAGAGAGCTTACAAAGTATCAAAGGGATCTCATTGTTGAAAGGTATTAGTCAGGTTTAGGGTACAAAAAATTTCCACAGTATTGGATATACCATGGAACACAGTGAAGACCATCTTCAAAAAGTGGTGAAAATATGGGATAACAGTGATGTTGCAAAGAACTGGACGTCCCTCCAAAATTGATGAAAAGACCAGATGAAAACTGTTCAGGGAGGCTGCCAAGGGACATACAACAACACTGAAGAGCTGCAGGAATTTCTGGCAAGTACTGGTTGTGTACTACACGTGACAACAATCTCCCGTATTCTCCATATGTCTGGACTGTGGGGTAGGGTTGCAAGACAGAAGCCTTTTCTTACACAGAAAAACATTCAGGCCTGGCTAAAATTTGCAAAACAATGCATCTGATCTTCATTCATTCCTTACTGATGGGTGTCTATTCCATCCCCGGAACCGAGTCGACCTTATAACAAGCTCGTGCCAGCCAAAAAACTCTCGAGTTAAGCTTTTACCCATAGTGCCCCTCTCCCTGTTACCTCAGATCTCGTTTGCCGCATAGCTGTAAAGCCGTGTCAAGCCAACTCTCAGCTAAGTACTTAAAAGTTTTTCATCTTAAAAAGTTTTCTGAATATTTTTCCTTGTTTTTCAATCTTATACTATTTCCATATTCTATCGTTAGCTTAGTATTTCCATATTCTGTCGTTCACTTGCCAATTCTTTAACTATCCTTTTTCAACTGCCTTCTCTGTAATCCTTAAGTACCATTGGTGGTATGGCTTTCTCCCTTACCCTCTGAGGTAAATTTCTGAATACCATTGTTGGTATCACTCCCCCCTTTTTCTTTCTTTCTTTCTTAGAGTAAAGTTTTTTATCGCTTTTTTGCTGTTTGTTGTTAACTGTTATTTTGTTGTGCACTGTGTCAGAAAAAAAAGGAACTTTAGGTTTCAAACAGGGCGACCAGTGTTGGTCGCAAAATGCCAAATTGTGACTCGCATGTATCGTGTGTATATTGTTTGGGGGTTCCTCATCTTTCAGTCCATCCTCCTTGTACCACTTGCCAAGGGTTCAGCTCTCGAACCCTTAACAAGAGAAAAAATAAGTTGATTTTGAATGGGCTCCTTAAGTTGCCCTTCTCAGAGCCGATTTCTGCTTTGGAGGGCTCACCATCTCCTAGAAATGAGCACAAAAAGAGACTGCATTCGGTTACTTCTTCACCCTCGGGTGATAGAAAACAGGAACCAAGTCAAAAAATACCAAAATTGACTGCTCCAGAGCCGAAATTGGCTTTCTATGGTACCGTCTTCAGTACTGTCTACAAAAATTGTGTCGTCGGCACCTATTTACGGCACTGATCTTGCCTAAATTGCAAATCTCTACCTCGGTGCCACCTTTAAAAGTTCTGACTTCGACAATGATCACATCACTGACCATATCCATTACAGCAAGCTTGCCTACAGTGTCTGTCCCGTCGGTTCCAGTACCAGACACTTCTTCCATACAGGTCTCTAGTCTCAAGACAGTGATGCCGATAGACCACTCTGCATGGACCAGAGTCTCCCCTATGGTGGAGCCTTTCTTGGGGCAACAGTTTAGTCCTTTCTTAGATCGGCCTGACTCCCCGTTGGGGATGTCAACAAGATTAACCAGGAGCCTGTCGGAATTAGACATGCTGCATCTTGTGGACCAGCTACTGATGGCCAGAGGGATTGCTGCACCTTCCAAAACTCCCTTCCTATCTGGACTTGGGAGTCTATCTCCACGGACTCCAGCTTATTCTCCTCCTTTGACCTCCCTGCAGACATCGAAGTTCTCTGCACTGACACCCATTACGGTTCCCACTCTTTTGGTTCCACTGGTGGATCTCACTGTGGTTCCAGAGTCGACCCTTTGGCCTTTGACTCATTCAGAGCCTAGTCATCCTCAGGATCGGGACTGAACTCCAGGCTCCGGGGTGCCTGGTACGGCACCATTTTTTTCTATGGCACCGTCTACTATAGTTCCAGGAGTCCTGACTGTACCGAGTCCCCTTGGAGCTTTGTCCCTGGGAGTGGGTCTGTCTGAGCAGGGTGTGACCCTGGTTCTGAGGTTGTCCTCAGTTCCGGGTTCCCATCCCTCTTCAGGCAGACCTGCTTTCCAGGCGATGGAGAGGGCCCTTGCCTCTGCAGGCAAAAAACCCACTTATCTGCAAGGAAAATCCTGCAGGCCTTGGGTTTCATAGCATCCTGCATTCTACTAATTCCATATGCCAGACTGCATATGAGGAAACTACAATGGTATCTAAAAAATGTTTGGGCTCAGCATTGCCACAGCCTGGAGACAGTAATTGCACTCATTCTATGCCTACAATAGGAGTTTCGATGGTGGGCAGGAGCCTGTCGCCACAACAAGGGTCTGCCATTCAGTTTACCCACAGCCAGAGAGACACTGACAACGGATGCATCAGATTATGCCTGGGGGGCCCATATGGCAGGAAAATGTATTCAGGGCACATGGCCTGCAAACCAGATGCATCTTCACATCAATCAAAAAGAGATGCTAGCTGTTCAAAATGCCCTGACAGCTTTCAAGGACCTGCTTCATCCAGGACAATTACTGATAAAGACGGACAACACTACGGTCATGTGGTACATAAACAAGCAGGGAGCTACTCATTCTTGCCCCCTCTGCAGACAAGCAATGACCTTATGGGACACAGCATTGGCTTTTCAAGTTCACCTACAAGCACAATTCCTGCCAGGAAAAACAAATACTCTGGCAGACGAACTAAGCGGAAACCTCATGGATCCCCACGAATGGAAACTGGATCCACAAGTCTTCAGGATGATAATAAGGAAATGGGGATGCCCAGACATAGATCTATTTGCCTCCCCTCACTACTGTCAATTGCAGGGATTTTGCACAAGGATTTACCACAAGCAAGCATGGAAAGTGGACGCCCTATCATTCAGCTGGAAAAATCTAGCAGTATATGCTTTTCCCCCTCTGCCTCTCCTTCCCAGAATACTCCTAAAGGTCAGACAAGAGAAGCCAAAAATGATTCTGATTGCACCAGACTGGCCACGCCAGCACTGGTACCCAATCCTAAAGAGCTTGTCTCAAGGTCCAGCATGGATATTGCCTCAAACTTCTCACTTGCTGACCTAACAAAACAATCAGATCCTACACAGCCAACTCAAGACCTTAAATCTGGCAGCATGGCGGATAATGTAGCCATTCAGAAAACCCCTCTTTCAAAAGCTGTTATGGATGTTATTTTGGAGGCCAGGAGGCCCAGTACCAGAAAATCTTATGCAGAAAAATGGAAGAGATTCTGTGCTTGGAACCAGGAACAAGGCATTGACACTTCTGTACCAAATATTCCTCAGATTTTACAATACCTAACTGAGATGCTGAACAAAGGCCTTTCTTTCTCATCAATTAAGATTCCTGCCTCTGTCATTTCTGCACATTACAATACGGAACCACCTATCTTTTCTCATCCTTTAATAAGGCAGTACCTCAGAGGGGCCAAAAACATTAGGCCTCCAAGGAAAGCACCAATTCCGGCCTGGGACCTCAATTATGTTTTGGAAAAACTCACACTGCCTCCTTTCGAGCCAGCATCCACAGCAGATATTAAATTCTTATCCTGGAAAACAGCTCTGCTCCTAGCCATAACCTCTGCAAGATGAGTGTCGGAGTTACAAGCACTCATGGCTGTGGAACCTTTCATCATTTTTCATCCAGACAGGGTTTCTCCGAGGACACACCCTACATTTATGCCTAAGGTGATGTCCAGTGTGGCCCTCAATCAAACCATTCACTTGCCTACCTTTTACCCAAATCCACAGAACAAGGGTGAGAAAATTCTGCATTCTTTGGACATACACAGGCAGTAATGCTTCTACTTGGACAGAACTAAAGCTTTCAGAAAGACTGAGCAACTTTTAGTGTCATATGCTGCAGGATCCCAAGGAAAGGCAATATCAAAACAGACGATTTCTAAATGGATAGGCCATTGCATCCGTTTCTGCTGTTCACAACATGGCAAATCAGTGCCTAAGGGCATTAGGTCTCATTCCACCAGAGCAGCAGCTACTTCAGCAGCCTTCCTCAGAGGAGTACCAACCAAAGAAATCTTAGAGGCTGAAACTTGGAGTTCAGTGCACACCTTTACAAAGCACTGCCACTTGCCTCTCTACTCTTAAGTCCAGAGCAGGCTTCGCCACTGCAGTACTGCAGGGCCTCATAGCCTCTCCTAATCCTTTTTAGCCTAGCCACCCATCCTCAGCTTTGGGAATCAACCCAAGAGTAATGACTGCAACAGTGAAACACGATGAACATAGTACAGTTGTGTACCTACCGTAAATGTAGATGTTCGAGTGTATTCACTGTTGCAGTCCAGGTTACCTACCCACCACCCCCCTTCTCTTTGCTGGGACTTATCTACACTTCTCTATCATATACAATCTTTTTGGTGTATTTGCTTGTAGATGAAGGAAATGTTATTTTTGTGCATGCATTTCTTATTGCTATATTTTTCAGCCTACCTATTTGGGGCACCTCACATCTGGGGCAAGAAAAACTGAAGAAAATGGCGTTGGCTGCATCTTTTATACCCCTGGCACACTGACGTCAGGGAAGAGGCGACAGCAACCGACGCTGGACCTAGACTTTGGAATTCTGACCGACTGCGGGTAGCCTGCCAGCAGGATAACCCAGGAGTAATGACTGCAACAGTGAATACACTCTTAACATCTACATTTATGGTAGGTACACAACTGTACTTTTCCATACCTCAATGATTGGCTCCTCATGGCAGCCACGAGGCATCAACTGTCACAAGTCGTCCAATATGTTCTCTTTGTTCAGCCAGTTGGGGATTACAGTGAATCGCTCTAAGTCCAATCTGGTCCCAGTGGAAAAATTAGAGTTCATAGGAGTCCAGCTAGACTCCATCTCAGAGATTGCAGCATTACCTCTTTGCAGTGTACAGCTGATCTGGGAGCAGGTCATGCAAGTCTTAAATCTTTGGAATCCTCCAGTCTACTTGGTTGATCGGAACCCTAGGGGCCATGGCCATGGCCATACAGCATCTGCCACTAACAAAGTACCATAAAAGGCTTTTACAGTGGACCCTGGTGGTTCAGTGGTCCTTTCTGTTTAAACCCATGTTCAGCTCCATAACATTGATGCCAGTGTGCACGTTACATTCTTTGGTGGCTTCAGTCTCAGGATTTAATTTTAGGCAATCCCTTTTCACTCCCTCCTAAGTGGACCATGGATGCTTTCCTCTTGGAGGGGGTATTTCCAGGGGAGAACAGTTCATGGCATGTGGTTGCCCCCATAGAGACCAAATTGCACATACATGCCGTAGAGATGAGAGCAGTCCTCCTAAATTTGCAAGCCTTTCAGGGTTGCCTTTCTGTGGGGACAATTGTAATTCAGACTGACAGCATGGCAGTGGTGAGGTATATCAACAAACTGGGAAACGGGGGGAACAAGATGTTACCCGTTGTGCAGAGAGGCCATGAGAGTATGGGAATGGGTGATGTCCTTCAGGAGCGTTCTTCTTGCAACACATGTACCTGGAGACTCTAACGTGTTGGCTGACAAACTCAGCAGAACTATATTGATTACGAGTGGTCCCTCAGACTGACGGTGGCAAAGCAGATTTTCGATCATTGGAGTCAACCATACTGCGACGACTTTGCCTCCCCAACCAACAACAAATGCAGCATGTACTTTGCCCTGATCCCCCCCACCTGGGGAGTCACCAAGGGATGCTGTAGTCCACGATTGGCCTCCAGGTCTCCTTTACACTTGTCCTCCTATCCCTCTTATCCCCAAAGTTTTGCAAAAAGCGAGCAGTCTGAGGATGTCCCTTATCCTCATTGCCCCCTTCTGGCCTAGTCAGCTGTGGTTTCCCTTCCTAAGGTTTCACGTGAAGTATCCCCCTTGGATACTGGATCCCCTTCAGGATCTGATCTCCCATCCTTCAGAGCTCCCTCTTCCCAATCTGCAGACCGTTCATCTAACCGCATGGTTTCTCCAGTTCCACTGATTTTGAAACAGTCCAGGCTAGCTTCCCCTATCAAGAATATTATCCTAGCCTCCCAAAAGCCTTCCACCAGAAAGGTTTATAGTAGCAAATGGAAAAGATTTTCTGTCTGGGCCAAGAGCAGGAATCTGGGCCCCTTTTCTGCTTCTGTACCAGATATTCTCTTGTTCTTGTCCTCACTTTTTCAAGAAGGGGCAAGTTTTTCAACTATCAAGTTTTAGTTGGCTGCAATTTCTAATTTTCATGAGAATAATGAACCTATGTTCTCTTACCGACTCTGTAAAGTCTTCAGGAAAGGTGTTTTTCTTCTAAGGCTGCCCGTTAATGATCCCTCGTCTCCTTGGAATCTAACCTTAGTGCTACAGTGCCTCACTCAGAGCCCATTTGAGCCTGCTAGTTCTTGCAATTCCAAGCATTTGTCTTTGAAAACAGCCTTTCTCGTAGCCATAACTTCGGCTAAGAGGGTGTCCAAGCTGCAAGCCCTTTCAACTGCTCTCCCGTATATGGTTTTGCAGAAGGATTGAGTGTCTCTTAGAATGAATCCATCTTTTTTGTCCAAGGTTTCCACTGAATCCAATCTGAACCAGGGTATTCAGTTACCAGTTTTCTTTCCCAATTATTCCAGTAAAGGAGAGTACATTCTGCATACTTTGGATGTACACAGGCAATTGCAATTTTATCTGCATAGGACTAAGGAGTTTCACAAATCAGACCAGCGTTTTGTGTTTTTTTCCCCAAATAGATGTGGCCTCCCCAATTCTAAAATGACTATCTCTAAATGGCTCTCCAGTTGTATTTCTAAAGATTGTACTGCCACCACTTGGTCTAATCATCACACTTTCATATCACATTACAAGCTAGATTTGGTTTCCAGGAACAAGGTTTCCTTTGGTTCCACAGTGATTTGACATGTCCTTCCTCGAGGACAGGGTAGATTGTAGCTGGGGACTCTGACCCTACTGTGAGGAATAATGACATGGATAACATCAGATAGTTATGTACTTACCATAACTTGGCATCTGTGTTATCCTATGTCATTATTCCTCACATTCCCCTCCCACCAACCCCCTTCCTTGTCCGGATCTTCTGAGGAAGTTGGACTGTTGTGGGTCCAGGACTGTTTCCCTTTCTTCATTTTGGGTCGTAGCGATACTGATCTGAGGATTAGAAGGCAGCAGGGGATTATGGGAGAGTGAGGAGCTTGAATCTTGCATCTGTCTAAGCTAAAGTTGCTGGCTCGGATCTTATGTCGGATTCAAGACTCTACTATGAGGAATAACGATACAGGATAACACAGATGCCAAGTTATAGTAAGTACATAACTCTTTTTATATGTTTTGTTAAAAATAATAAATAAGGAAATTCTAAAACTGAGAACTGTTACCATAGTTTTATTTATTTATTTATTTAACATTTGTTTTACCAGGATTAAATCCGACTGGACAGCAGATGTCCTTTTTCAGCAGAGTCCTGGGGAGAAAAGCTCCAAGAAGTTATATGTTGAACAATACATAGGTTAATATGGTGGAAAATACATAGGTTAATACACGTGGTGGCTATGTTAACATGTGTGAATTAGCATACTTGTATGCCAACAAGCTCCGGAATTGGTGATGGGGTTGTAAGCACACTGATCTGTGATGATCCCAGTAACTGTGTTAGGTTCCACTTGAAAAAAGACCCAGAGAGAGTAAATGATTTCATCACTGTCGCTTAGTACAAACCTGCAGGGGTGTTATCATTAACGTGTGGCTGGGTACTACAACCCGTTATTGTTTTTATATTTATGTGGAAAAAGTGCATCCTTATAGACTATTTAGGCTTGAATATATGGGGTTGAATGATTTAGGTAAGTATCAGCAAAGGTGCCCTAACTGTTATTTATGTTGTTAACAGGCTGGGGATCCCAAGCTAGGGTACCATGTTTGGTCCAGTTTACTGTTAAATAATCCAGGGGGGTCCATATAGCTAGTGCATATACCCATTTGGACAGAGAGGGAGAACCATAAGTAGTTAGCTATAACAGTAGTGATATGTTAAATGGTTATGAGTATCTGGTAGTCAGAAATAAGAATGCCTGCATTTAAGAGACCAGCACCGTCATCCATAAAGTGCAACTATAACAATATTAAACAACCTTCCTCAGATAAGTCATTTAAAAATAAAATGTAAAAAAGCATACAAGAAGCATTTGGTTTAAAGTTCAGCTAAACTTATCCATAAAATCTATATTAGAAAAGAACTAGCAAAGGTAAATGCTAACCAGTTCCAGAATGAGTAGTGATGTTGCACATACAGTGGTCCTTGCTGGATCATGAGGGAGTCTGAGTAACCATGTCCGGTTTCACTTTCAGGAAGAGAATTATGGAAAAATGTCCATTTGATCTTTTGCCCAGAGAAACTGTTTGATTCCATCTAAGTCGTGAGAATCTGCCATAATGTGTCAGAGGGATAATTGCATCTGTAGTGAAAAACAGTACAATCAGGGAATAGTATTGTTAATACTGGAAAGAAACAAATGCTACTATGCTCCATTATGGCCTATCCGGGATTCCATGTGAGGTACTGGAGTGAAAATTTGCAGGATCCAGATGTTAAGTTGGCTGAATTTTTGGAAGTTGATAATGTGTCAAGTTCGAGTACCTGAGTTGCCTGTGCCAATCTTAGTAGAATTTGTGGTGGATTACCTTTCTAAGGATCAAGATACAGTTCATGTATGTTGCAGTATTGAGGCTTGGGGGGTTTATTCACTGCTCGCCAGATTGGCTGTGCAAGTTCCTTTTTCTCAAGCTTGTTGTTTATGTTCCCTTGAAATGGTTTATTGTTGACCCTAATGATGATGAAGAAGTGAAAGTGGTTGTGTCCAGGTTTCTCTCTGGTGTGTCTGACTAAAGGGTTTGTCATTATTCCTTGATGTAGTAGCGAGCCATTCTGGTTTTCAGTTTGTTGATGGTTTTGCTGACATAAAAGGTGTGGCAGTTATGGCATTGGGCCCTGTACACTGCTTTGACTGTGGAGCATTTGCCAGTGGATTTTGTACAGATTCTTGATGTTCTTCGTGTTTCACTGTTGCAGTCATTACATTTAGGGTAATTTGCTGGCAGGTTGCCCTCAGTCGGCCTGAATTCCAAAGTCTTGGGTCCTGCATCGGTTGCTGGCTCCTCTTCCATGACGTCAGGTCGTCAGGGGTATAAAACATGCAGCCGATGCCATTTTCTTCAGTCTTTCTTGCCGCGCGGTGCCCGAAGCAGAAGCATTTCACAAGTGCCGGTCGGCCGACTACTGAAATATTCAAGTTTGAGTTTCAGAACTGAAGTCTTCACTAAAGCTGAGTACCCCATTGGGGAAACTTTTTTCTTGCTTTTTACTGATGTCAGAAAAAGTTAATAATTGTATTACTTGTGGAAAGCAAATACTTCATAAGAATTTCCATTTATACTGTATTCCTTGCCTGGGCCCTGATCACAACGTGCCTGGCTGTCGGTTTTATGCTAGATTTAACCAACGCACTATTAAGCGTCGGTATATTTTTGCATCAAAGTATTTTGGAAACAGATTTAACTACCCAGAAATGTCGTCTGATAGTAATCCGACTACCGGAGTACATAAAAAATGCAAAGAAACAGAGAAAGGCAGTCGAGATCCAAAACCGATGACGAAGCTTCTCCTAAGCCAGTCACCGGTACTCGGGCGCCTTTGCAGCCCCTGATACCCGCTACGTTCGAGTCGCAGGCCTCTACCGACACCCATGTGGAGTCCGGCATGCCGCAAGATACTCAAGGTATTGGACCGATGTATGTTTCTCCCTCAGATGGGTCTGGAGCCGCTGAGCAGGCACCAGCTTCTGAGGGTGTATTCAGACCTCAACATTTGTATATCAAACCGACAAAAGCTGCAAGACCAAAGACTAAAGCAACTTCTAAAACTAAAAAACTGACGCATGAGCCACATGCACAGGCCTCTATGCCTAAAAAACAGATGATCAAAATGGCTGAAGACCTTATTACCTTGATCAGGGGTACCCATCCCCCTCCTGATAAGAGGTCTAGGCAAGACACTGATTATGACTCTTCAGATCAGGTTTCTATTTCTTCTGATCAGGAATTATATGTGCCTCCCTCTGAGGATTCTGATGCTGAGGAGTCTATTCCATCTGCATCTCCTCCTGATGATTATTCATTTGGAGAATCCTTACATACTTTGAGGGAGCATTTTCACTGGGAGAGTCAAGACTTCTCGGAATCAAAAAAGAGGCTCAGGGATTTCCTTCTTCTCCCTCAGCACCTTTAGCCATTCTCCCTGTTTTAGACATTGTGGATGATGTGTTTTTGGAGTCAAGCTTGACCCCTGAATCCTTTCCTCCAGCTCCCAGTAAGCCTAACAGATATTACAGGGTCCCTGACTCACATAAATTTTTATTTAGAAACCCTGCTGCTGATCCTGAAACTATTTCACAGAGTCCAAAGGGAGTTAAGGACTCAACAGCAAAAATTCCTACCCCCTCTGACAGAGATTCAAGGGCACTGGACAAATGGGGAAAAAAGGTTTATACATCTGCAACCTTGGCAATCAGGGCCTTTTCACTTTCATATGCTTAAGTACCAACAACACGTTATGGGATTGCTGAAACAGAAAGTGATGTTGATTTCAGATTGTGCAGAAAATAAAGAATTGCAGGACTTATTGCATGCAGCTGAACAAGTTGGAAAGCATACTTTGCAATGTGGTTTTGATTCCTTAGAGGCCTCTTGCAGGGCTGTTGATACTGGATCGGTGATTAGGAAGCATGCCTGGTTAAAGGAACAAAATTTGCCTGATCATGTTAAAGCTAAATTGCTAGATGCACCTTTACAGCATGATTCTCTGTTTGGTATTAAGGCAGAAGAGGTTTTAAAGAAAATGGAAGACAAAGCTAAGTCTATGCAAACCTGTTAAAGACTTCTTACAAGTGCAGCCACCAAGATTCAGTAGACACTGGCCTACAAAAAGATGGTTCTTTCCTGTGTCAGACAGAGCTCAAAGGGGCAAATCCAGACGCCCTAAGGGTTCCAGATACCAAGCGCAAGATTCATACAGGTCAAAGCAATGGGGCGCTTCCACCTCCAAATCTAGAGGAGATAAAGCGCAAACCTACAGAAAGCAATCCCAATGACTTCCCTCTGCCTGCACCAAGCACTTATCTTTTGGCAGCAGCCATAGGAGGAAAATTAGCACTTTTTGCTCAAAATTGGCAGTTAATAACCCAGGACAAGTGGGTTCTAAACATCATATCACAGGGATATAGATGCCATTTCCACACTCTGCCAATGGCAAATGGTTGGCCAGATCTGCCAAAAAATCAATGGGCAGAGGCAAAGAAACAGGTTACGTCCCTCATGGATATGGGGGCCATTCAGACAGTACCAGAACGGGAAAAAGGACAAGGTTTTTACTGTTTTTGGTACCCAGAAAGGACAAGGCCTGGCAGCCAATACTGGATTTATCGATTTTGAACACATACCAAAATTCAAAATGATGACTTTACAGCAGCTTCTGCCCATGCTGGGCAAGAATGTTTGGCTGGTGACTTTAGACCTAAAAGAGGCATACCAATCGTGCAGAAGATACCTCAGATTCAAGGCTGGCTTAATGCATTACCAATTCTCTGCACTGCCCTTTGGCTTATCTACTGTGCCCAGGGTCTTTACAGTCTGCTTGGCACCAGTAATTGCATTTTGCAGACAAAAAAGTATACAAATATATCCTTACTTGGATGACTGTCTCATTCAAGCAGAGAACAAGGACACTCTCCAACACCTGGCATTTGTGAAAAGGCTTCTAACATGCCTAGGGTACACAATAAACGAAAATAAATCACAACTGGTACCCTCTCAAAAGATAACATTCCTGGGTGCAAGCTTGAATACAACTGCCCAGATGGCTTACCTCACGCCAGACAAGCAAAGGCAACTGACTACTTACTTCAAACTGATGGCAACAAAAACCCAGTCTTCTGCAAGACAAATTCTGCAGGCCTTGGGCTTCATGGCGTCCTGCATCCTACTAATTCCATATGCAAAACAACAAGGCAAGGAACTAGTAAAAAGCAAAAAACAAGTGCAAAGGCAAGCGTAACAGTCCAAATACACGTTTAATCTTTAAGCGCTTTTCGTCAGCTAATTCGCTGACTTCTTCAGAAACAATTAACAATAATAACAACCGTTCCTGTATTTAAAACCTAAGCAGCTGACATCATTGTCACATGATCAACTAAACATCCCATTCAATCTATTTAAAATGGCAATGACTAGTTTATCTCAAGACATGGAAAAAGTAGATGTAAATAAAACAGTTGAATGTATATAAATAAACATAAATAATAAAGTTCAGATAAGAAACACAAATGTTACATCTCACAAGTGCTCGTGTTTCTCTATTGTATAACCAAGCCATACACTAAAAGGCTTCGGTAATTTAACCTGTTTCTTTAAATAGTCATTAGTTTAGACTCATTGCAGTGGGCTGGCTAGTGTAAGTGTATCACCCGAGTCACCTATTAAAGCTGTTCAATTTGAGTACACTAGTAATAGAACAAGTGTCATTAAGTCCAGGGTGGCTATATGCGTTTAACCTCACTTGCCGAAGAAGTCAGCGAATTAGCTGACGAAAAGTGCTTAAAGATTAAATGTGTATTTGGACTGTTACCCTTGCCTTTGCACTTGCTTTTTGTTTTTTACTAATTCCATATGCAAGACTGCATATGAGGAAGCTTCAATGGTACCTAAAAAGTTTATGGAGTCAGAATTTGCACAGTCTGGAAACAATGATTCCTCTCATTCCCTGCATGCGACAGGAGTTTCTATGATGGGCAAAGACATGTCACCAAAACATGGGACGGCCATTCACTCTACCCTCTGCCAGCCAAACCATAACAACAGGCACATCAGATTATGCCTGGAGGGCCCACATGGCAGGAAGATGCATTCAGGGCATATGGTCACCAAAACAAATGCATCTACATATCAACCAGAAAGAGATGCTAGCTGTTCAAAATGCCCTAACAGCCTTCAAGGACTTGGTTCATCCAGGACAACTACTGATAAAGACGGACAACACCACAGTCATGTAGTATATAAACAAGCAAGGGGGCACACACTCATACCCCCTATGCAGATTAGCCATGGCAGTGTGGGACACAGCTTGGACCTACCAACTACATCTTCAAGCTCAATTCCTGCCAGGAAAACAAAACACTCTGGCAGACGATTTAAGCAGAAACCTTATGGATCTTTGCGTGTGGAAACTAAATCCACAAGTCTTCAGCATGATAACAGAGAAATGGGGGAGCCCAGGCATAGATCTGTTTGCCTCTCCTCAAAATTATCAGTTGAAAAAATTCTGCACAAGGACGCATCACAGACAAGCATGGAAAGTGGACGCCCTATCCTTATCCTATCAGTTTCCGCCTTTCCGCCTCTGCCTCTTCTCCCCAAGGTCCTCCTAAAAGTCAGACAAGAGAAACCAACGATGATACTAATTGCCCCGGACTAGCCCTGCGAATACTGGTACTCAATCCTAAGGAACTTGTCTCAATACCCACCTTGGACTTTGCCTAAAAGACCACAACTACTGTCCCAGCAAAACAATCAGATCCTGCACAATCAACTACAGACTCTGAACCTGGCAGCATGGCTGATCATGTAGTCATGCAAACAACTCCTCTCAGTAAAGCTATGATGGATGTCATTTTGGAAGCCAGAAAGCCTAGTACTAGAAAATCTGATGCTGACAAATGGAAGAGATTCTTTGCTTGGAATCAAGTACAAGGAAGTGATACAGCAGAACCAAATATTCCTCAGATATTAACTAGTGCACAAACTTAGGCCAACAAACAAACTGATAAAATGCAAAAAACAGAACCAGGACAAAGAAAGCGGCACTTAAACGACAAACAAATAAATTTAATAAATGTAAAGCGCTTTTCGTTTGTGTGAAATGCACAAACTTCTTCAGACAAATAGTTATTTTTAGTGTCCACCTTATATACACAAACTAATGTCAGCTCAATAAAAAAATCAAGAAGTAAAATACTAATCAACATTTAAAGGAATAGTAACCACAAAGGACCACCTATCTTCTTTAAAATACTGCTGATCTAATTTGCCAAGTGAGTTCAAGCTCTTCCAATTTTAAGCCAACTGGGACCCCTCTTGGAGCTTGAACTCACTTGGCAAATTAGATTGAACGTGTACAATGTGCCTGGATTAAATGAAAGCTGCTCTATCAGCAGTATTTTAAAGATTAAAAGTTTAGCAAGATGAACTTGTTAGTTATCATCTTACTTTGTTTTTACTTCTCGTTTTTAATATTTTAATTTTTCAACTTTCACTGATATTGAGTTATAGTTAGTTGTTTTATTAGCATCTAAGTAGGGCGCATATTGTGTCTTACAGTTTGTACCATAGGTGGTCCTTTGTGGTTACTATTTCTTTAAATGTTGATTAGTATTTTACTTCTTGATTGTTTTATTGAGCTGACATTAGTTTGTGTATATAAGGTGGACACTAAATGTAACTATTTGTCTGAAGAAGTTTGTGCATTTCACACAAACGAAAAGCGATTTACATTTACTAAATTTATTTGTTTGTCGTTTAAGTGCCGCTTTCTTTGTCCTGATTCTGTTTTTTGTATTTTATTCCTCAGATATTGCAATACTTAACTGAGATGCTGGACAAAGGCCTATCTTTCTCATCAATTAAAATTCATGCCTCTGCCATTTCGGCTCATTACAATACAGAGCCACCAATCTTTTCTCATCCTTTACTAAAGCAGTATCTTAGAGGAGCCAAAACATTTAAGGCCTCCTAGAAGATCACCACTGCCTGTATGGGACCTCAATTATGTGTTGGAGAAGCTCACCCTGCCTCCATTTGAACCAGCTGCTACCGCTGATATAAAGTTCTTATCATGGAAAACAACTCTGCTACTAGCAATCACTTCAGCAAGAAGAGTTTCAGAGCTACAGGCCCTCAAGGCTGTAGAGCCTTTTATTATATTTCACCCAGACAGGGCATCTCTGAGGACAAATCCTACTTTTATACCCAAGGTGGTTTCCAGTGTGGCTCTTAACCAAACAATTCATCTGCCAACCTCTTATCCAAATCTGCAGAACAAGGGGGAGAGAATTCTGCATTTCTTGGATGTACACAGATAGCTAAGATTCTACTTAAGCAGGACTAAAGCTCTAAGAAAAACTGAGCAATTACTAGTGGCATATGCTGCAGGATCAGAAGGCAAGACAATATCAAAGCAGACTGTTTCAAAGTGGATAAGCCACTGCATCCGTTTCTGCTACTTACACCATGGTAAACCTGTGCCCAAGGGTATTAGGTCTCATTCCACCAGAGCTGCAGCTACTTCAGCAGCCTTTCTAAGGGGAGTACCAACCAAAGACATTCTAGAGGCTGCTACTTGGAGTTCTGTTCACACCTTTACAAAGCATTATCATTTGCCTCTCTACTCCAAATCCAGGGCAGGCTTTGCCATTGCAGTTCTGCAGGGCCTTATAGCCGCTCCTAATGCTGTTTAGCTCCAGCCTCCCAACCATAGCTTTGGGATTCTACCCAAATGTAATGACTGCAACAGTGAAACACGAAGAACATAGTACAGTTGTGTACACTTACCATAAATGTAGATGTTCGAGTTTATTCACTGTGATTCAGGCCGACTGAGGGCAACCTGCCAGCAGATTACCTTAAATGTAATGACTGCAACAGTGAATACACTCAAACATCTACATTTATGGTAAGTGTACACAACTGTACTTTGTTAGGACAGTAAAAGGACATTTTCCATGCCATATATTTGCAGTAGTTGGAATACGGAGGGCTGCAGGAATAAGTACCTGGTAGGGTGATCAAGGTTAACAGGTAAAGTGTGGGTGTCATTCTCAATGAAGGCTCAGGTGTTCCTGCAGATTGTGAAGGTTGGCTGAGGTGGTAATATTTTGTTAAGCATGTTGTTCTCCCTTATGATGCACCAGTTGTTGATTATTGCTTTTTTAAATTCATGGTTGTCTGTTGAGAAGGTTAGGGTCATGCTGGTGCTTCATTTGTTGTTCTGCAAATCTTCGAATTTGGTATGAAGTGAGGTCTCATGTTAGCAGGTCCTAATTGTTTTGGTATGAAGTGAGGTCTCCTGTTAGCAGGTCCCGATTGTTTTGGTTTGCTTATGATAATGAGGTCAAAGACCTGAAGTATTAGTCTTTTGTTATAGCTTCTAGTTAAGAAGTCCTTTTTGATGCTATTGGTGAAAGTAGAAAACTCTTCTAAAACTGTGGCTATCCTCAGTCCTTGGACTTGATAATGATCCACTTTGTTCTGAAGGGGTGCATGCTGTTTCTCTTGAAAAGTTCACCCTGGTGGGCTTCCGAAATAGGTTCTTGATGAGAGACCTTCCTGTTGACAACTTTGTATTGGTGAGGTCCAGGAAGTTGTCTGAGGTTTGGTCATGGGAGGTTGTGAATTTCAGGAAGCTGGTGGATTTTCCTATTAAGTTGTTTGAAGTTTTCCAGTTTTTGCAAGTTGTTGTTCCAAATGATGAAGATGTCTTCAATGAATCTCTAGTAGCAGGTCATGTAATTGTAGTATGGGGAAGTGCATATGGTTTCTTCCTCCCATTTACGTAGTGCAATACTGGCTAGACCGTGGCTGAACCCATTGCTATTCCTCTGGTTTTGCAGTAGTAGCAGTTTTCAAAGTGGAAGAAGTTGAGTAGCCACTGCAGCAGCTTGCTGATGGTCTCCAGCTCTTCGGGTCAGCACTCAGTGGTCCAGCTAGGCATGTGTTAGCCACTTACTTCTAATTGTGGTTTGCTTAAACAGTTTCAAGTCATTTGCACACAGACTGTAGAACACCTCAGCTGAAAAACATAGATCTGAAAGATGCAATCTAAACAAGTATAGGCCTAGGATGGAGTCCTGTGGGACACCCTGACTGTAACCAAGAATTTCATTTGTCCAGTTGGTGTATGATACTTGCCATGTCCTATTTTTAAGCCATGCAGCTATCCATCTTATCAAGAGTACATCAATATCTTGTTGTTCTAATTTATCAATCAGTGTTTTGTGTATAACCCTATTAAATGCTTAAGTTCAATCTATATAAATTATATCATAGCCTGATTTTTTATTTGTAGCTGTTGTTGTATTGCTGTAGAACATCATGTTACAGGTGGTAATATATGGTTTCAAGTCCCATCGTTTCGAATTCTGATGATAACTTATCCAATATTACCTTCTCCATTTTTTTTTCTAGAACGTGAAAGTAGAGTTGAGTCTGTATGATTTTGGGTTTAACCTACTCCCTTTCCTCTTAAAGACAGGTTTAATAAGTGAATGTCTCCAATCTTGAGGAATCTCCCCATATTTATACAACGTAGTAAATTATAGCTGCAAGAGTACTGTAAATTTTTACTGAAGTGTTCTCAGGTCATTTTTACTAATTCCATTTCCTCCTTGTGCTTTGTTTGGAACCAGTTTGCATAGTTCTTTTTCAATATAATGTAATTGTTCTGCATAAGATTTTGTAAGTAAGTCTATAATCCATTGTGCCTGACAAATTTTAGAATTTATACACTACTTAGCGGTGGTGATGCTGCGGTAGCATTGTCGCCTCACAGTAAGACGCTGTCCAGTTTGATTCTCAGCTAGAGCGTCTTCTGCGAGGAGACATGCGTGAATGGGCGTACCTTCGTTGAAGGTTGTGCGTCAGAGCTGGCAACTCGGCACATAAAAATCTACTCCCAATCATTAGCGGACCGGAGTTCCGCTGTAGCGACCCCTAACTGGAAAAAGCCGAAAGACACAACAACAACACTACTTATACATATGTAGATATCGTCCAGGAAGGTTTGATACTGACAAATAACTAGTGCCAGAACCATGTCCTGAAATGCAGTGCAAAAAAATGCATAATCATACCCTTTGGGAATATGACCGCCCTTGCAAATTACAGCATTGATAATACTCCCTTAGTTGTAGACTTATTGGAAGGGGACATGGGAACTCGGGTCGACAGTAACCTGAACTTTCATCACCATGTGTCCATGGTTCATAGGTAGGTACTAGGCTATTGGCCCTAGGGCCTATATAAGCCTAGCCAAACTGTACCCTGGCTTTTGCCTCCCAAGAAAATTATTTTCCTGTGCCCCTGTCAAGCAGAGCCACAGAAGTGATCCCCGGGGTGAATTTCCTATCTCCCATCCAATCATCAAGATTTTTCTTGAAGAGTGCTAATGAGGAGCTTTGTTTGATATAGATAGGTAGTTTGTTCCAGGGTATGGGAAGTCTCTTGAGACAGGAATCTCTCTCTCCAGCATGATGTTCTTCGTGTTTCACTGTTGCGGTCATTACATTTGGGTAATTTGCTGGCAAGTTGCCCTCAGTCGGCCTGAATAACAAAGTCTTGGGTCCTGCGTCGGTTGCTGTCTCCTCTTCCATGACGGTAGGTTGTCAGGGATATAAAACATGTAGCTGACGCCATTTTAATCCCTTTTTCTTGCCACATGGTGACTGAAGCAGAAGCAGTTCGCAAGTGCCAGTCGGCCGAGTCCTGAAATTTTCATTTTTGAGTTTCAGAACCGGAGTCTTCAAATTAAAGCTAAGTACCCCATTGGGGAAACTTTTTCTTGCTCCTTAGCGATGTCAGTAAAAGTTAATAATTGCATTACTTGTGGGAAGCAAATTCCTCATAAGGATTTTCATTTGTATTGTATTCCTTGCCTAGGCCCTGATCCTAATGTGCCTTGCTGTCAGTTTTGTGCTAAATTTTACCAACACACTATTAAGCGTCTGTATATTTTTGCTTCTAAATACTTTGGTTCAAGATTTAACCACCCTGAAATGTCGTCACTTGGCAATCCAACTACCGGAGTTCACAAAAAAGCACAAGGAAAAAGACAGAGAAAGACTGTCGAGGTCCAAAACCGATGATGAAGCTTCTCCTAAGCCAGTCGCCAGTTTGCCAGTACTCAGTGAGGTGCTTTCGCAGCCCCTGATACCCACTACTTTTGAGTCGCAGGCCTCTACCAAGACCCATTTGGAGTCCGGTATGCCACGAGATTCGCAAAGTATTGAACCCGCGGATGTCTTCACTTGGATGGGTCTGGAGCCGCTGAGCAGGCACCGGCTTCCGAGGGTGTTTTCAGGCTTCAACATTTCTATATTAAACTAACATCTTCCAACAAAAACAAGGTCAAAAATTACTTCTATGTCTAAAAAAACAATGCATGAGCCACGTGCTCAGGCCCCTATGCCTAAAAAACAAATGATCAAAATGGCTGAGGATTTAATTACCTTGATCAGGGGTTCCCAACCCCCCTCCCCTGCTAAGAGGCCTAGGCAAGGCACTGATTATGAATCTTCAGATCAGGTTTCCATTTCTTCCGATTCCTCTTCAGATCAGGAATTTTCTGTTCCACCTTATGAGGATTCTGATGCAGAAAACTCCATCCCATCTGCATCTCCTCCTGAGGATTACTCTTTTGGCAAGACTTTGCATACTGTAAGGGAACATTTTCACTGTGAGAGTTAGGACTTCTCTGAATCAAAAAAGAGGCTTAGGGATTTTCTTCTTCTTCCTCAGCATAGGCCTTTGGCAATACCTCCTGTATTAGATATTGTTGATGGTGTTCTCGGAATCAAGCATGGCTCCTGATTCCCTGCCTCTGGCCCCTAGTAAGCCAGACAGATATTGCAGGGTTCCTGACTCCCACAAATTTCTTTTCAAAAATCCTGCTGCTGATCCTGAAACTATTTCTTAGGGTCCCAACGGTGTTAAGGCTTCTCCAGCCAAAAATCCTACCCCTTCTGATAGAGATTCCAGGGCACTGGATAGATGGGGTAAGAAGGTTTATACGTCTGCAACCTTGGCAGTCAGAGCTTTAAACTGCCAGTTTCATATGCTTAAATATCAA
Organism: Protopterus annectens; assembly: GCF_019279795.1. Classification (NCBI taxonomy): domain Eukaryota; kingdom Metazoa; phylum Chordata; order Ceratodontiformes; family Protopteridae; genus Protopterus; species Protopterus annectens. The sequence goes on along the minus strand of NC_056746.1, from coordinate 370,622,517 downwards.
CAGCATGTTATGGGCTTACTGAAACAGAAAATTATGTTGATTTTTGATTGTGTGGAAAATAAAGAGTTACAGGATTTATTGCATTCAGCAGAACTGGTTGGAAAGCATACTTTGCAATGTGGTTTTGATTTCTTGGAGGCCTCTTGCAGGGCCGCCGTAACTCGATCTGTGATAAGAAGGCATGCCTGGCTCAAGGAGCAAAGTCTGCCTGATCATGTTAAAGCTAAATTGTTGGATGCCCCTTTACAGCATGATACTCTGTTTGGTAATAAGGCAGAAGAGATTTTAAAGAAAATGGAAGACAAAGCTAAATCTATGCAAACTGTAAAAGATTTCTTACAAGTGCAGCCACCCAGGTTCAGTAGGCACTGGCCTACTAAGAATTGGTCCTTTCCTGTGTCTAACTGAGCCACTCAGGGCAAACCCAGGCGCTCCAAAGGCTCCAGATATAAATCACAGGGATCTTACAGATCAAAGCAATGGGGGGCCTCCAACTCCAAATCTGGAGGTAACAAGGCACAACCCTACAGTAAGCAGTCTCAGTGACTTTCCTCTACCATCTCCTAGCACTTATCTTTTGGCAGCCCCCTTGGAGGCAAAACTAGCACTTCATGCTCAAAATTGGCAGTTAATTACCCAGGACAAGTGGATATTAAACATAGTATCCCAGGGGTACAGATTTCATTTCCACACTTTGCCAATTCCAAACGGATGACCAGATATGCCACAAAACCAGTGGGCAGAGGCACAGAAACAAATCATGTCCCTCATGGATATGGGAGCTATTCAACCGGTTCCAGAAAGGGAAAAAGGACAAGGATTTTATTCAAGACTTTTCATGGTACCCAGAAAAGACAAATCGTGGTGTCCAATATTGGACATATCAATTCTGAACACGTTCCTGGACATTCCAAAATTCAAAATGCTGACTTTACAACAGCTACTGCCTATGCTAGGCAAGAATACCTGGTTGGTAACTCTAGACTTAAGAGACATACCTGCATATCCCAATAAGGGAATCTTGCAGAAGATGCCTCCGCTTCAAAGCAGGCTTTTTACATTACCAATTGTCTGCACTGCCCTTTGGCTTATCTACTGTGCCCAGGATCTTTACAAAGTGCCTGGCACCAGTAATTGCATTCTGCAGACAAAGAAACATTCAAATTTATCCTTATCTGGACGACTGTCTCATTCAGGCAGAGGACAAGGACACTCTTTTTCTACATCTGGCATTTGTAAAAAGGCTTCTAGCATGCCTAGGGTACACCATAAACGAAAAGAAATCACAACTGGTACCCTCTCAAAAAATTGCATTCCTGGGTGCAAGCTTGAATACAGCTGCCCTGATGGCTTACCTCACGCCAGACAAACAAATGCAATTGACAACATACTTCAAACGAATAGCAACAAAAACCCAGTTATCTGCAAGACAAATTCTGCAGGCTTTGGGGTTCATGGCATCCTGCATTCTACTAATTCCATATGTGAGACTGCATATGAGGAAACTTCAATGGTACCTAAAAGCTTGTGGGAGTCAACATTGTCGCAGCCTGGAAACAATGATTCCTCTCATTCCCTACCTGCAACAGGAATTTCTTTGTTGGGCAGAGACATGTCACCAAAACAAGGGACTGTCATTTACTCTACCCCCTGCCACTCAAACCCTAACTACAGATGCATCAGACTATGCTTGGGGGACCCACCTGGCAGGGAGATGCATTCAGGGCAAATGGAGCCCAAGCCAAATGCATCTACATATCAACCAGAAAGAAATGCTAGCTGTTCAGAATGCT
>NC_056746.1:370313224-370315724 GCF_019279795.1 Protopterus annectens | reverse complement strand
ATAATTGATACTCCAGCGGACACAAACATCCTTCAGAGAGGCCTCATAGAAACGGATAATTGGTGCCAGAGCCATGGCCTTAAGCTGAACGCCAAAAATGTATAGTCATACCCTTTGGGAAAACAAGGTACCACAAATTACCACATAGGCGGTAATCCATTAAGTACGGAAGAGGTAATCAGGGACCTAGGGACCCAGGTTGACAGTAACCTCTCATTTGACACTCACATTGCCAAAGTGGTTAGGAAGACCTTCTATATTGCCCACCTTATCATGAAGGGTTTCACATCTAGATCAAGAGAGGTCATTGTGCCCTGTACTCTTCTCTTATCAGGCCAATGATTGAGTACAATGCCCCATTTGGGATGTATCTCACCCGACACCTGCAGCAGTTGGAAAGACCCCAAACGTTCCTCACCAAGAGGATAAAGGGTCTTAAACATATGTCATATGCTGCCCGACTGAAAAACTCCAGCTCTATTCAGTCGCATACCGCCTACTCAGAGGTGATCTGTGCCTGACGTACAAGGCCATGTCCAATCCTGAATTAATGGACATGCTCCACCTCAGAAAATCCAAATCCATCAGAGCCACGAGAACAAGTGACTTAAACCTCAACACAGAAATAAATAGGACGTGCTGGAGGGACAGATTCATAACCCAGAGGCTCCGTACACTCTGGAACAGAATCCCAGTCCATGTTAGGCAGAGCCCCTCACTGACTCTATTGAAGAGAAATTTTGGGGGGGGCATTTTGGGGTTTTTGGGAAAAATTCCCGGGAAAAGGGGTTTACCCGGGGTTTTCCCAAATCCTTCCCTTGTTTTTTTTTTTTTTTTCCCCTACTAAAAAAAAAACAAAAAAAAAAAAAAAAAAAAAAAAAAAACAAAAAAAAAAAAAAAAACAACAACACAAAAAAAAAAAAAAAAAAAAAAAAAAAAAAACCATAAAAAAAAAAATAAAAAAAAAAAAAAAAAAAAAAAAAAAAAGGGCAAAATTTTAAACTAAACCCTTTTAAAAAGGGAAAATATTTTATTTTTTTTTCTTTTTTTCCTTTTTTTTTTTAAAAGGGGGGGTTTTAAAAAAAAAAAAAAAAAAGCCAAAAAAAAAAATCCAAACTTTTTTTTTTTTTTTTTTTTTTTTTTTTTTTTCTTTTTTTTTTTTTTTTTTTTTTTTTTTTTTTTTTTTTTTTTTTTTTTGGGCAAAAAAAGGGTTTTAAAAAAAAATTTAAAAAGGGGCCCTAGGGGGGGCAAAAAAGGAAAAAGGCCTTTTGGGGGTTTTAAAACCAAATTTGAAAACCTAATTGGAACCCCTTAGGGGGGTTTTTTTTTGGTTTTAATTTTTAAAAAAATTTGGGGTTTTAAATATTTTTTAAATAATTAAAAAAAATAAAAAAATTTTAAATTTAAAATTTTTAAACCTGTATAATTAATTAATTTTTTAATTTTTTTTTTATAAAAAAATAAAAATTTAACAAAAATTTTTTTAAAAATACATTTTTTATTTTTTAAACATTTTTATTTTTTTTTTAATTTTAAACAAAATTTTTTTTATAAAAAATTAAATTTTAAAAAAAAATTTTTTAATTCTTTTTTTTTAAATTTTTTAAATTTTTTAATTAAAAAATTTTATTTTTATGTCTTTAAAAATTTTTATATATATATATATATTTTTTTTTTTTTTTTTTTTTTTTTTTTTTTGTTTTTTTTTTTTTTTTTTTTTTGTTTTTTTTTTTTTTGGGGAAAAAATAAAAAAAATATTTTAATTTTATTTTGGATAAAAAATATAATTTTTATAAAATTTTATATATTAAAAATATATATATATATATACAATTTTAAAAATATATAAAAAAAAACAAAAAACAAAGGCCCTTTTTGTTTTTTATATATATATATATATATATAAAAAAACATATTTTTATTTTTTATATAAAATATATATTTTTTTTTTTTTTTTTTAAAAAAAAAAAAAAAAAAAAAAAAACATACATATATAAAAAAAACTTTTTTTGTATTAAAAAAAAAAAAAAAAAAAAAAAAAAAAAAAAAAAAAAAAAAAAAAAAAAAAAAAATATTTAAAAATATGTTATTTTTATATTTTGAAAAAAAATTGGGTACATATTTTTTTTTAAAAAAACATTTAAAAACAAAAAAATATAAAAAATATTTTTTAAATTTTATTTAAATTGTACTTTTAAATAAAAAAAAAAATATATAAAAAAACCTTAATAAAAAAATATTTTTAAAAAATTATTTTTAATTTTAAATTTAAATTTAAAAATTTTAAATTTTAAAATTTTTTTTTTTTAAAACCCAAAAATTTTTTAAACCCAAAAATTTTAAATTTTTAAAAATTTTTTAAACCCAAAACCCAAAATTTTAAAAATTTAAAATAAATTTTTTTTAAATTTTTAAACCCAAAAAATTTTTAAGAATTAATTTAAAAATTTTAAAATTTAAAATTTTTTTAAATTTAAATTTTAAATTTTTTAAAAATTTT
>NC_056746.1:370305724-370308224 GCF_019279795.1 Protopterus annectens | reverse complement strand
TTATAATGTGTATGTATATATATATATATATATATATATATATATATATATATATATATATATATATATATATATATCCCAAATATTGATGTCTAAACTCCTTTTTAAGGTAGTATTTTTCAACAGCATTATTAGTAGAAAAAATGTATGGATACTACATATGATTACATGTAACCTAACTGTATATCAACTGTCTAATGTAATATTTTACTGTGTACATGGAGCTTTTCTCCCCAGGCCTCGCTGAAAAAGGACGTGTCCAGCCAGACTTTCCCAGTTAACAAATTAACAAATGTAAAATAAATAAATAATGTGTGTGTGTGTGTGTGTGTGTGTATATATATATATATATATAATGTTGTGTGTGTGTATATATATATATATATATATATATATATATATATATATATATATATATGTGTGTGTGTGTGTGTATATATATATATATATATGTATATATATATATATATATGTATATATATCTGTATATGTATATATATATATATATATATATATATATATATATATATATATATATATAAAATGTATGTATGCATTTGTATACATGACATTTACTCTTATACTCAAAATATCAAACCATACATTGTGCTCAAAAGTTGACTTCTCTGAAAAAAAATGTAAACATTTTTTTTTGCAGAGGGGCAAACCCCACCACCCTTTGCTACCAACAACCCCTACTAATTATGTATATACCAACTCTGAGATGACACCACCGGGCAAATTCGCTTATCCCTACTTTACTGCAGTTTTGCACAGAAAACAAGACAGTATGTGTGATCAGCTTAGTTGCAGCGACCTGTACGTCTTTTTATTGTGTTCAAGCAAATGGATTTTCAGTGACAGGTATATATCCCACATAGACAAACAAACAGTATATTCATGTATACATATTTTGTATATTTATCTATATCTATATATATGGGAAAGTCCGACTGGATGCGTGTACATTTTCACTGGAGGCCCGGGGAGAAAAGCTCCAAGGGTAAGCAGATTCAGTATTACATAATACCAACATTACTATTACAAGCAGACTATTTACAGTGATTACATAAGTAAGCAAGTTCCACAGGTTAGAGTTAATTCCCGAGCGTAAGTCAGGATTAAATTAAATTACGCAGTAAGCTGGTTAACAGATTTTTACACATTCTAGAGAGAGTTAGCCAGGCTTGATACATTGACATAGCCAGTTAAGTGCCAAATGTTGTTTGAGTCTAGTTTTAAATTGACCTAAGGTAGAAAGTAAGGTAATATCAGCTGGAAGAGAGTTCCAGGGTCTACTTACAGAGTTTGCAAAGAGAGAGTCACTGGCTGTGTTATTCATTTTGCTAGTCTGAATTAGTAGTTTGTTAGAGGATCGAAGCGGCCTAGGATTGTTATAGGGGTGATACTATTTTTAAGTGCAGGAGTATTGTCCAGATTATAGAGGATTTTATAGGCCATAATCATTTGGTTATACTGGATTAGGCTGGGTAGTTCAAGCCACCCAAGCTGATTTAGATTGATGCAATGATGTGTCCTAAAAGGCAGCTCAGTGGCAAACCTGGCAATGTGGTTGTAGCAAATTGAGAGTTTGTTAAGGACAGTCTTGTTTAAATTCGAGTAGAGGGATGCATACAGAAGGGTTGAAAGAAGGTGAGGCGAGCTATGCCAATTTTAGCTGGAGGGGTTAGGAAAACTTTTATTCTGTAAAGTGACCCTAGTTTTTTATTGATGGTTTTGATAGTTTGGTTAACATGTAGGTCAAATTTTAGATTATTATCTATGATGACACCTAATAGTTTTGTAGATGAGTCAGGGGAGATTATTGTGCCATCATTTGAATTTATGGTAAAGGTGAAAGCAGTAGACCTACGTGTTGGTGAAAATAACAGCATTTTAGTTTTTTTGGGATTTAGGATCAGACGACGTTCAGAAAGCCAGTTTTCTATTGTGTTAAAGGTAGTCTGGGTAGCTGACCATAACTCTGTTGCAGATGTGGCCGAGCAAATCAGAGTAAAGTCATCAGCATATTGGATATAGCTGACTTTTAGGATGACAGTATAAAGGTCGTTAATGAAGATGGAGAACAGCAAGGGCCCTAGTATAGAGCCTTGTGGTACTCCAAGGGTGTTAGGTAGAAGATTAGAGAGTTTGTTGTGCCAGAGGGCAGCCTGCTGTTGACCATTCAGGTAGGATTGAAACCATTGAAGGGCTCTAGTATCTAGACAGAATGTTTGCAGGGTGTGGATTAAAAGTTGGTGATCAACCATATCGAATGCCTTGGAAAGATCCAAGAAGAGGACTGAGGATATATAATTATTGCTGTGATTATGGTTTATGGTGTTGGTAAAAGCTAGGAGGGCGGAAGTAGTGCTGTGATGAGAACGGAAGCCATGCTGAGTGTCTGCCATAAGGTGATTCTGTATTAGGTGGTGCATGAGTTGTCTATGAATACATTTTTCCATAATCTTTGCAAGTGGAGAGAGTATAGTTATTGGCC